>NC_090653.1:57162086-57429586 GCF_040937935.1 Hyperolius riggenbachi | reverse complement strand
TATAGCCAGATGCCTTTCTCCCCTTTCCCTCCCCTCTGCAGCCACCTGTCACTCACATTATCAGTCACATCTCCGCCCGCACCCAGTGCCACTGCTGAAGCTTCCACTTAGGCCTTCTGCTCTGCCTCTGTCAGTCACCACTGTGCATCTGTCCTCTCCAGCCGGTGTCTCTCACATGTGTCTGGATGTGCTGTACAATATTATTTTCATTACATTTTATTAGGCGCCCAATTTCTGCTTCAGTGCCTGGTTGCTGCTAATTAACATTAGTGCCAATGGCAGCGTCCAAATTGTCCATTTACCGCAGGCACCCAAATTTCCCAAAATCCAAAAGTGGTCTTTCAGTCAACTAAAGGATACCCGAGGTAACATGTAACATAATGACATAGACATGTGTATGTAGAGTGCCAAGCACACAAATAACTAGGCTGTGTTCCTTTTTTCTTTCTCTGCCTGAAAGAGTTAAACATCAGGTATGCAAGTAACAGTTTCTGTCCGGGTCGGGAGTGGGTCAGACTACAGTATAACCCTCACTGATAAGTAATTACAGCCATAAAACACTTTCCTGTCAGTAAATGGCTTCTGAGAGCAGGAAAAAGATAGAAAGGGTCAATAATTCATAGATTTGAGCTCTGGCATACTTCACTGAAGGTATCATAGAGCAGAGACACTGAAACAGTAAAAACTTAAAAACTAGATTTGATTATAAAATAAAACCGTGGGATATCTAAAAAAAAGTCATTTTTTAGGAGAAGGAGGACAGATGCAATTGTTTTTCTCATCAGTTTATTTTCACCTCGGATGTCCTTTAATGGATGAAAGCCAATCATCGCTTCTGAATGGGGGCAGTTCAGGGCAGAGTGAGCAGGCAGCAGTAGATTGCTGTGGAGGATATTAGAAGCGATGCATAACATATAGTCTTAGTTTGTTCTTTCCTTGCCATGGCAATAATCACACAAATAGTTCTGCTCTTGTGACATAGCCCTTCAGTGCCAATCCCTGTGCAAACATTACGAGCTCTGGCTCTTGAGCAAAGTATGGCGCTGGCAGAGGTGTACACATAGCAGGGCTTGGGTAAACATACCTGAGAACATGAGTGACAGGGAAGGTGACATAAGCCTACAGTGCTCTGTGACTCACAGACACAAAGATAAGCCAATGTTCCCAATGATCGTTCATTAATTGCTGCCTCTGACAGTTTTATGGCATTTTTATGGGCTGTAGGACTAATGTTACTTCAATAAAGTGCCTTAAAGGTGTGTTATTACAGTATTTAGATACTAAAACAATGTAAACTTTGTCTGAACAAAAAGGCCATGTGTAAAAAGAAATGACATGGTAATGTTTTGCCGTTGAAAGTGTCACTCTGCTTTTATTTAAATATGACTTTTGTTTTGTTTCTTTCTTGTGACTCTTAAAGAAAAACTCCAACCAAGAATTGAACTTTATCCCAATCTGTAGCTGATACCCCCTTTTACATGAGAAATCTATTGCTTTTCACAAACAGACCATCAGGGGGCGCTGTATGACTGATATTGTGGTGAAACCCCTCCCTCAAGAAGCTCTGAGGACCGAGGTACTGTTGGCAGTTTCCTGTCTGTGAACCTTGTTGCATTGTGGGAAATAGCTGTTTACAGCTGTCTCAAACTGCCCAAAAAGCAAGCAGCAGCTACATCACCTGCCCACAGTAAAAATGTCACCATGTAATAAATGTCAGAATGTTATCTTGCCTTGACAGATAAAGTAGCTTATGTAATAGGAAGCAAGATCTTTTGATGTGAGGAGGAGACGAGAGGATGTGAGGACTTGCTGCCCGGCTTCCTGATTGTGACGCGTTCCTGTTCACCCCTCCCCCCTGTGTAGCTCGGGCTTTGGTTTCCTCTGACGTCCTGGCTTAGCTTTCTGGCGTCCGGCTTGCTGCGCTGTTTGGGCAATGAGTTATTGGTAAATCACGGGGGATTATCGGGTGTCTGCCGGATGCCGAATGCCTGCTTGCCCGCCTGCCCATCCACCTGCTTGCCTGCCCGCCCGCCCGCCTGTCCGCCCGCTTACCGGCTGCTGACTGCCGATCTTGCTGATCCATTGATTGAATAGCTGAATAGCTGTTTGGCTGCGGCGGCTGCGGGACTTACTGGGACTTACTGGCCCTACTCGGATGCTCGGAGCAGCTCTGCTCGGCTCTGCCTGGCTGACCGTCTGACCGTCTGGCTTGCTTCAGCATTTGCATCTGCGGTGTCCAGTCCTCTGCCTCCGGTGCCTCCGGTGCGCTCCATCTGCTCCATCTGCTCCACCTCTGCTCCACCTTCATCCTCGTCTCCACCTCCCTGCTGCTACTGTTGCTACTGTGGACCTCTGGACCTCTGGACCTCTGGGGACCTCCGAGTGCTGCTGCCGGTGCAGGTGCCGCTGTGCAGGTTCAGGTTTGGTCTGCGTTTCTCGCAGAGTTTCTGCAGTGTCCCTGCTCCCCTCCCTGCTCCCCTCTGCAGAGGTCTGCATCTGTGGCTTCTCGCTGTCTCGCTGTCCCTGCATACAGCAGGGCGGGTTCCAGCTTTTTGTGGCCCCTGTAGCCCCTTGTAGCCCCCTTGTAGCCTCTGAGCTGCTGTGTATACGGCTGCCCTGGAGACCCTTCGTGCTGCTCATTAATGAACATTAAAGCACATTAGTGCACAGTGATACTGTGTATATACTGTGTATGGGTTTCTGAAGGTTTCTGAAGGTTTCTTGGTCCTCAGCCCCCTTGTGTCCCTTGTGTCCCTTTGTGTCTTCGCATACTGTTGATAACAATGATTATACCAATGCCAATGCGGTACCAATACTAAGACTATCGACTACCGACCGTTGATCAGTTTCAATATATTCTGTATCATAGACGGCTACGGTCCGGGCATTTCCCGGGCACGCCGCTGTTACTTATTTGGTAAATGTCATTTGTTAACTAATAGGTGCCAGCTGCCTCATCTATATATTATTCCACGCCATTCTAATAAGGAGAGCTGAGCACAATTCTTCCTGACAAAGGGCTCTATGTGGTGCGCCTATTGTTTGCTGCCTGCTATATTGTGCTAGTTAGGAAAGTTAAGATCGTTAGAGTGATCGTTAGATTGAATTCCAACAATACCAACAATGGCTACTGGTACAAGGAAAAATAGGGGTAACCAACCTGAAAAAGGCCTACATAGTTTTGGCTTTGGTGCAGGGGGCACAGGTCAAGGGGAAGACTCTTTAAATAAACCTTCAACACCAAACAGAAAAGCAGAGGGTATGTTTTCTCCCCATGGATCAGTAACCCCACAGGATATCAATAAACATATAAAAAAAATTTCAGAATTCTGTGATGTGGTTCAAAAATCAATTAAAGAAACCCAAGGGCAGGAAGGAAAAAATGCTAAAGAGGTACAACAGGCTATCCCCCAAGAATCACAACATTCAACCACACTGATAAAAGAGAATGAGGTGAACCAAGAATCTTGTGAGATTAGTGGTCCAAGGGGCCCTACATCTGATATAAATATAAGGGATCTGATGGAAGAATTCTCTGCAAAGATAGAAGTAATTATGGTTGAAACAGTGCAAGCCACTATTAAAGAAGCAGTGAGTAATGAATTTAAAATTATTAAAGAAGAATTACATCAGCTCATGGACAGAGTTGACATGATGGAAAAAAATGTGAAGGAAGTTGTTGAAACCTCTAAAAAACAATCAAATGATTTAGCAACACAAAAAAAGATGTTAAACGATATCACGTTGAAAATAGACGACCTTGAAAACCGTAGTCGGAGAAACAATATAAAAATTAGGGGGGTTCCCTCCAATATTCCGGCCAAAGAACTACCATCATTAGCACAAGAACTTTTTAAAGATCTTTTGTACAAAGACACGGAAAATAAAATTGTGATTGATAGAATCCACAGGATTGGTAGAGAAAGATCACAGAAGGGGGGGAAAGGTACAGATATCCTGTGTAGGATTCACTTCTACCATGAAAAGGAAGGAATTCTAAGTAAAGCACGATCCCTGGGCAAAGTTGAGTTCAAGGGGTGGGAAATTGAACTTTTTCCTGACCTTTCAAAACGAACTATCGATCGAAGAAGACAGCTAAAACCGTTATTGGAGGCGATTAAAAAAAAAGGAGGGCAATATAGCTGGGGTTTCCCCTTCTCTTTAAGAGCAACTGTAGATGAGAAAACATATAATTTAAAAGATGGGGAACCACTGATAAATATTCAAAAAGCCTTAAAATTACCCACAATACATATCCCGGGCTGGGAGGACTCGGAGGCCTGATTCATAGCAGATGTGCAGGGATAGATTGTCCCTGACTCTCTAGTATATGATCAATGTGAGGGGGGGGGGGGGGGAGGGGGCGTCAGATTGGGCAGTAGGGGCTCTACTCCTGTTAATATTGTTGGTTGACAGGTCTAGAAAAGTCCGACACGAAAAGTCAACAAGGTTGACAGAACGGACTAGGTCCAAGTGAGATTGTTGTTTGGGTTGTAATGTTTTTCCTTGTTTGTTTTTTTTTCTCTTTAAGTATGACTGAAATGTGTGTGTGGAAGGTTGGTTGTATATTTATTGCTCTGAAGCCCTTCCCCCAGCCCGCATCTCCTCTTGCTCGCCCTCCTGCCCTGCTCTCCTCTAGCCGTGAAGCATTTCTTGGCCTATTATTTAAAAGATGAGTGAATTAAAAATCCTTTCTATGAATGTTAAAGGAGCCAATTCAGGCTGTAAGAGAGGTAGAATTATTGACGTGTTGTTAAAAAATAAAATTGATATTGCTTTTATTCAAGAGACGCATTTTCAATTAGGGAAGGCCCCAACAATCTTTGATAAAAGATATAAAGAATGGATCAACAACCCTAATCTTTTTAAGAAAACATGTGGGGTTTCAATTATTATAAGAACTGGTCTTGACTTTTTGGTGGATAGAATATATAAGGATGATGAGGCCAGGGAACTTATTGTATTGGGGAGGGTAAATGGAGACCCTGTAACACTTGCTAATATATATGCCCCAAACAGAGGCCAATCTGCCTCTGTGATCAATTTTATTAATAAAGTTAAAATTAAAGCCAAAGGGATGATAATTTTGGGAGGCGATTTTAATCTACCTTTGAACCCTGAACAGGATACTTCCAAAGGCAGGTCGTATCTGTCCAAAAATGAAATATCGGAAGTCCAAAAAGCAATTAGCCACAATGGAATGGTTGATATATGGAGAATTAAAAACCTTAATGAAAGAGATTTCACATATTTTTCACATGTTTATCAGAATTATTCTAGAATTGATTATTTTTTAGTCCAGCAGGATACCATATTGGCAGTGACAGAGGCAAAAATAGGACAAATTACCTTTTCTGACCACGCCCCGGTGATGATATCTATTTTATTAGGGAAAAGAGCCACTGAAGGTAAACAATGGAAACTAGATGTTTCTCTGCTGGATAATGTTGATTACAGACAACAAATTGAGAGTGCAATTAAAGATTTTATAGACCTGAATGAAAATTCTGTCGGCTCGTGTGGTATCCTGTGGGACACTCTGAAGTGCGTTATTAGAGGAGTCCTGATCGGCATTAAAAGTAAAGTGAACAAAGAAAAGAATAATAAAATTAATAACTTATTAAAATCCTTAAAACAAGCAGAAAGTGAACATAAAAAAAGCCCAACTATAACAACTTTATCAACTGTGACTGAAATTAGAACAGAACTTAATGACCTTCTGAATAATAAATGTTCATTAGAACATAGAAAATTAAGAAAACGATATACATTGGGGAAAAATAAACCTGGGAAAGTCCTAGCTTATCTCCTGAAAGAGAAAGGGAGATCCAACTTTATCCACCATATAACTGACAAAAAAGGTACAATAATTCATGAAACCAAACAGATTTCAAGGGAATTCTCTAGGTTCTATGAGGAATTATATAATATAGACGAATCAAACCTGTTAAATCCCCAAAATTTCTTAGATAGGATAAACCTCCCAAAGGTAAGCTTGAATGACAAAGCAGATTTAGAATCCCCGATATCCCTGGCCGAGTTCTGCAGGACTGTAAAAGAGTTACCTAAAAAGAAATGCCCAGGCCCTGATGGTTTCAGTGCCGAGTTTTATCAATCATTCACGAACATCTTGGCACCCCTCTTTTGTAAGCTTGTGAATAATGATGAAAACCCCACCATTTTTTCTAACGAATCAAACCGAGCAATTATAACTTTAATCCCAAAAGGAGATAGACCGAATCCAAGCTGTGCACAATTTCGACCTATCTCTCTCATAAATTGTGATGTAAAAATCTATGCTAAAATATTATCAAATAGACTAAATAAAATAATTAGTCATCTTTTGGGGAATCAACAATCAGGTTTTATGAAAAATAAACAAACTAAGGATAATATATATACTGCAATTGATTTAATTCACAGGTGTAGAAAAAGAGGGGACGCGGCAGTGCTGATTGCAGTGGACGCTGAAAAGGCATTCGACCGCATGTCAAGAAATGTTATCTTTGCAGTGCTGGCAGAATTTGGACTAGGTTCAATATTTATTGAGAAATTGAAGAAACTTTATAAAAACCAAAGTGCAAGTGTTAAGGTAAATAATCAGCTAAATAATCAGCTTGATCACATTTTTACTATCTCAAACGGTGTTAGACAAGGATGTCCCTTGTCCCCCATATTATTTAATCTCGGCATCGAGACAATTATTCAAGCCATTCAGCAGGACGATGAAATTAGAGGTATAAAAACGAAGCAAGGCGAAATGAAGATTCTGGCCTATGCTGACGATCTACTCCTAACTTTGACAGACCCACTTAATTCAACTATAAAATGCCGAGATAATCTCAACTTTTTTGCAAAATACTCAAATTTTAGATTGAACAAAGAAAAAACGGAGATCCTAAATATAGGCTGTTCGGTAGAACTTATGGAAGAGATAAAACGAAGCAGTGAATTTAGGTGCAATAATTACGCAATTAAATACCTAGGTGTTAACCTTACCAACAATCCCGATTCCCTCTTTAAAAGTAACTTTTTAAAAATAGTGGGTGAATGTAAAAAAAAGTTGAGATCTTGGGATCGTCCATGTTTTAATCTAATTGGTAGGATCAACATTATTAAAATGATGATCCTCCCGAAGCTTATCTTTCTGCTGCAGAGTCTACCAATAGCCATCCCTAATATATGGTTCCAGAACTGGCATAAAATATTTCAGAATTTTATTTGGAAAAATGCTAAGCACAGAATAAATTATAAACTAGTTATGAAAAGAAAAGACCAGGGCGGACTTGCCGCTCCAAACTTATATAACTACCAAAAAAGTGTACATTTGACAAGAATCTTGGAATGGAAAATAGAGACCACTACTGATGTAGAAAATAAGATATGGCCGCGGCTAGAGGAGGAGGAATCAGATTTTGACCTGGTTTTTACTTGGATCATTAAAAATATCAATAAAGTATATAATCTATCGTCCCATCCATTGATTAAACCAACCCTAAAATCGCTGCTTTGGATAATTGAAAAGTGGCAAAAAAAAACAGGATTTTCCCCTTTAACAACCCTGCGTGATAATCCAGACTTCCCCCCAGGTCTTGACCCCGCTTGGTTTAGTAAATACAATATAAGTCGTGAGACTCGTGTTGTTGATATTGGGGGAAACTCCACTCTGGGAATTAGATCAATTTTTGAGTGTAACGATCATATTGGTTTGTGGGGCTCCGTCCAGATACAGAGTTTCTTCGTTAGATTTACTGCGCAGTTTGCTCAAAAGAGGGATCTGAATAATTTTGAGAAACTTTTTTATTTGGGAAAAAAAATGAATAAATCAATCTCTAGTTTATACTCGGATATCTGTGCGACAGAATGTGGCCAGGATTTTCCTGCGTATTGCAGGAAGTGGGAAAATGAGCTGGGGTTTAGTCTGGAAGGGTCATGGCCAAAAATATGGGCAAATATTTTTAAAATACAAGATCCAAGGTTGCAACTGGTACAATTTAAAACAATTGGTAGATGGTACATTACACCACTCCGTGTTGGTAAGTTTGCAAATCGCAAGGTGATGTGCTGGAGATGTGGACAGGGGGACGGAGGCACGTTACATATGTGGTGGCTGTGCCCGATAGTTAGAAAATTCTGGGATGACATCATCCTCCTGGCAGAGAGTTTGCTAAAAGAAAAGTTTAACCTGACACCGAATGAAGCAATCCTTAGTTACACAGCTAAAAAGGAAAGCCCTGGATGCTCCTTGATTAAAGAATATGGCACGATAGTTGCTAAGAGTATTATAGCTAATAATTGGAAAAATCCGGCTAGGTTAGATACAGGAGAATGGCTTGCTAAGATGGATGAATTGTGTAAAAATAAGGAACTGGGTGGGGCGGCTGGAGTGGAGGGGATATGGAGAAGCCTTATGGCTAACCTCAGCTAAGCTTTACCTTGGGAGGGCCGGGGCTGAGAGCTGAAAGTTGTTGGGGAGGGAGGGATGTTTGGGCTGGAGGAATGTGGTGTTGTCCGGTGATGGAGGGAGGTGGTGAGCCCTTGGGAAGGGGCGGATGGTGGGATGATTGTGGTGGGTTTGTTTGGGGTTGCCTGATGTTGATGGATGACCTTGCAAGGTATGGATGGCCTCTAAAGAGAGAGGCTGGAGATATGAGAGGAGTAAATGAGGGTTGTTGTTGGTGTAAATGTTTACTAGAAGAATAACTGGTTAACTAACTCAGCAGCGGTGATGCAATGGTGAGGAATAAGGGCTTAAGGGTGAAGAAAGTTATTAATAAGTATATTTAATTCTTGCTAATCTATGATGAATAAACTATGATGATCACACATTTCAGTTTAGGGGTATGGCAGGAACTGCTAATGCCCCAGGTAACTGATCACTCATGAATTTGGGTCTGTGTGCTGAGTTAAAAAAAAAAAAAAAAAAAAAAAAAAAAAAGAATGTAAATCGGGGAGAGGAAAGATTTTACAATGAGCAAACACTGACTAAATCATTTATACATAATTATTGTAAAAATTAAGCACTTTTTTCATGACATTATTTTCTCTGGAGTTCCTTTTTAAGGTGGTGATACACAATTAAATGTTTTATTTTTTAATAAGATTTTGATCCATTAAATAATTTTATCTAAATAGATTTTTGAATTGTATATTACACCTGGAGCACTTCCCATTTGTGGTTGAGCCAACTTTGGATGCCCTTTATCCACTTCGCATCCAGACCTTTTTTCCACCTTATAGACCAGAGCAGTTTTGACATTTTAGCTATATACCTATTTAATCAGAAATGACTTTATCCCTACCTATGATACCTAAATGATAAATATATTGTTTTTTTCAAGACTGACTAGGCTTTCATTGTGTGGAATTTTTCCCTCAATTTTGTTTCCTATGTATTTTAATAGGAAAAGAGGGGAAAAAAACAACAACAACACATTACCGTATTTCTCAGTTTTACCAATTCTAGTTTAAAAATAAAATGAGCTATTGTAGATAAAAACCACAAATTTTGTATGGCTATTTCTACCGTTAATCACAAAACTTAGATTATGAATCCTGTCACAATTTGTGGGAAGGATATTTGATTCTGAAGTAATGCTACAGTGTGTATTTTTCACTATGAACTGAGAAAATAAAAGTATTTTTAATGGTAAAAATCAATCTTATTGGTTCAGGGAACATATATTCCCTTTCACCAATTAGTGCTGCAGCAGATAGTGCCGGAGGTTTTGCACAGGAGCAATGCCCAACCGTGCACAGCTGTGCTTCAGCTACACGACCTATATCTACGTCCTCGTGGCTTAGATGAAATCACAGAGGACGTAGATATACTGTAGTGGTGGAAAAAAGTGGTTAAAAAGCCTGAATCCAAAACTGAATAAGGCCACGGTTTGGCTGTACTCGATATTGTATCAAGTACTAAATAGTGTATTAAGTACTCGATATTGTGTCCACTTTCAGCAATGTGTATTATGTGAAGTACGCAAGGTCATCAGAAGTTCATAGACTGCAGTGTCTGACATTCCCCCTTATGCGTTACATGGCAGTGCGTTAGTGCAGCACACTTCTGCAGGCCCTTTTTGGCCACAAAGCAGTGCTGTCCTATTCAGTGTCAGGGAATGTATGGGATCAGCACTGAAATGTACGAGTTGTGTATATTGGCGCATGCCCACCCGTGTTGTATAGTGGGGAAGAGGCCTAAGGCAATTTCTGATACCAGTTAGGCTCATAAGTGAATATAAAAGCAATAGAAACAAATTGCAAGCAGGAACCAGGGCCTGTTCTCTCAGAAACAAGGTGAAACATTTGCATCAGAAGCAGAGCTTTCAGGGACAGCATTTTTGTACTGTGTGTACCTTCCTGAGGAGGAATGGAGTGGCTGAGGGTGAGCAGTGTGTTTGTCACAGACTCACAGCCAGCCAGGGTGCTATTGTGTTCAGCTGCAGCATGTCATGTGAGAACATTAAAGGAAGCAGAGTAAATTGTCAGATGCTGTGATCATTCCAAATGCACAAGTTTGTCCCCAGCAGCAAAAAGTCTAGAGCCAGCCCTGGCAGGAACTGCTATACAACTCGCTCCGTTTCCTGTCTGACTTAATTAGCTGGCAGTTTGATTAATAAAGGTACATAGTACATACATACACACACTAGGTAAAAGTCATCCAAAGCGAACTTCCCTAGCCGAGGACCATTCATCTAGTTGTGTACAGAGGCTGCTCAATGTCACTTAGGGCTTGTTCTGTTCACACTATGAGAGCTTTTGTAAGCGCTTTGTGATTTTAAAAGCTCTTGCTAATGTTATCCTATGTGAGTGTTCACACTGGAGAGATGTGATTTTGTAAAAATCCCCCATAGCATTGCATTAGCAAGAGCTTTTACATCTCTAGCGTTTAAAAAACTCTTGTAGCGTGAATGGGCCCTTAACCACTTGCCGACCGCCCACAGCCCATGGGCGGCGGCAAAGTGGACGCCTAAAGGACCGCAATACGCCTTCAGGCGGCGCGTCCTTTAGGCATGCCGGGGGAGCGATCGCGTCATTGATGACGCGCGCTTCCCCCGGCAACTGGCTCCGCCCACCCGCCGTAACATCCCGCCGGCCATACGGAAGCGCCGGCGGGATGTTAACCCCGCGATCGCCGCTACAAAGTGTATAATACACTTTGTAATGTATACAAAGTGTATTATACAGGCTGCCTCCTGCCCTGGTGGTCCCAGTGTCCGAGGGACCACCAGGGCAGGCTGCAGCCACCCTAGTCTGCACTCAAACACACTGATCTGCCCCCCCCGCCCACTGATCGCCCACAGCATCCCTCAGACCCCCCCCTGCCCACCCCCCAGACCCCTGTTTGCACCCAATCACCCCCCTAATAACCCATCAATCACTCCCTGTCACTATCTGTCAACGCTATTTTTTTTTTATCCCCCCCCTGCCCCCTGCCCCCTCCTGATCACCCCCACACCCCTCAGATTCTCCCCAGACCCCCCCCCCCAGACCCCCCCCCCCCCTGTGTACTGTATGCATCTATCTTCCCTGATAACCTGTCAATCACCCGTCAATCACCCATCAATCACCCATCAATCACCCCCTGTCACTGCCACCCAACAATCAGCCCCTAACCTGCCCCTTGCGGGCAATCTGATCACCCACCCATACCAATAGATCGCCCGCAGATCCGACATCAGATCACCTCCCAAATCCATTGTTTACATCTATTCTCTCCTCTAAACACCCACTAATTACCCATCAATCACCCATCAATCACCCCCTATCACCACCTGTCACTTTTACCTATCAGATCAGACCCTAATCTGCCCCTTGCGGGCACCCAATCACCCGCCAACACGCTCAGATTGCCCTCTGACCCCCCCTTATCAATTCGCCAGTGCATTAATTACATCTGTTCTTCCCTGTAATAACCCACTGATCACCTGTCAATCACCTGCCAATCACCTATCACCCATCAATCACCCCCTGTCACTGCCACCCAACAATCAGCCCCTAACCTGCCCCTTGCGGGCAAACTGATCACCCACCCACACCAATAGATCGCCCGCAGATCCGACATCAGATCACCACCCAAGCGCAGTGTTTCCATCTATTCTCTCCTCTAAACACTCACTAATTACCCATCAATCACCCATCAATCACCCCCTATCACCACCTGTCACTGTTACCCATCAGATCAGACCCTAATCTGCCCCTTGCGGGCACCCAATCACCCGCCTACACGCTCAGATTGCCCTCAGACCCCCCCTTATCAATTCGCCAGGGCATTATTTACATCTGTCCTTCCCTGTAATAACCCACTGATCACCTGTCAATCACCTGTCAATCACCCATCAATCACCCCCTGTCACTGCCACCCATCAATCACCCCCTGTCACTGCCACCCATCAATCAGCCCCTAACCTGCCCCTTGCGGGCAAACTGATCACCCACCCACACCAATAGATCGCCCGCAGATCCGACATCAGATCACCACCCAAGCGCAGTGTTTCCATCTATTCTCTCCTCTAAACACCCACTAATTACCCATCAATCACCCCCTATCACCACCTATCACTGTTACCCATCAGATCAGACCCTAATCTGCCCCTTGCGGGCACCCAATCACCCGCCTACACGCTCAGATTGCCCTCAGACCCCCCCTTATCAATTCGCCAGTGCAATATTTACATCTGTTCTCCCCTGTAATAACCCACTGATTACCTGTCAATCACCTATCAATCACCCATCAATCACCCCCTGTCACTGCCACCCATCAATCACCCCCTGTCACTGCCACCCATCAATCACCCGCTGTCACTGCCACCCATCAATCAGCCCCTAACCTGCCCCTTGCGTGCAATCTGATCACCCACCCACACCAATAGATCGCCCGCAGATCCGACGTCCGATCACCTCCCAAGTGCAGTGTTCACATCTGTTCTCTACCCTAAACACCCACTAATTACCCATCAATCACCCCCTGTCACTGCTACCTATCAGATTAGACCCCTATCTGCCCCTAGGGCACTCAATGACCCGCCCACACCCTCAGAATGCCCTCAGACCCCAGCCCTGATCACCTCGCCAGTGCATTGCTTGCATCTATTCCCCCCTCTAATCACACCTTGAGACATCCATCAATCACCTCCTGTCACCCCCTAGCACACCTACCCATCAGATCAGGCCCTAATTTGCCCCGTGTGGGCTCCTGATCACTCGGCCAAACCCTCAGATCCCCCTCAGACCCCCTTCCGATCACCTCCCCAGTGCATTGATTGCATCTATTTTCCCCTCTAACCACCCCCTGAGACACCCATCAATCACCTCCTGTCACCCCCCTAGCACTCCTATCCATCAGATCAGGCCCAATACAACCTGTCATCTAAAAGGCCACCCTGCTTATGACCGGTTTCACAAAATTCGCCCCCTCATAGACCACCTGTCATCAAAATTTGCAGATGCTTATACCCCTGAACAGTCATTTTGAGACATTTGGTTTCCAGACTACTCACGGTTTTGGGCCCGTAAAATGCCAGGGCGGTATAGGAACCCCACAAGTGACCCCATTTTAGAAAAAAAGACACCCCAAGGTATTCTGTTAGGTGTATGACGAGTTCATAGAAGATTTTATTTTTTGTCAAAAGTTAGCGGAAATTGAGTTTTATTGGTTTTTTTTCACAAAGTGTCATTTTTCACTAACTTGTGACAAAAAATAAAATCTTCTATGAACTTGCTATACACCTAACGGAATACCTTGGGGTGTCTTCTTTCTAAAATGGGGTCACTTGTGGGGTTCCTATACTGCCCTGGCATTTTAGGGGCCCTAAACCGCGAGGAGTAGTCTAGAAAACAAATGCCTCAAAATGACCCGTGAATAGGACGTTGGGCCCCTTAGCGCACCTAGGCTGCAAAAAAGTGTCACACATGTGGTACCGCCGTACTCAGGAAAAGTAGTATAATGTGTTTTGGGGTGTATTTTTACACATACCCATGCTGGGTGGGAGAAATTTCTATGTAAATGGTCAATTGTGTGTAAAACAAATCAAACAATTGTCATTTACAGAGATATTTCTCCCACTTAGCATGGGTATGTGTAAAAATACACCCCAAAACACATTATACTACTTCTCCTGAGTACGGCGGTACCACATGTGTGGCACTTTTTTACACCCTAAGTACGCTAAGGGGCCCAAAGTCCAATGAGTACCTTTAGGATTTCACAGGTCATTTTGCGACATTTGGTTTCAAGACTACTCCTCACGGTTTAGGGCCCCTAAAATGCCAGGGCAGTATAGTAACCCCACAAATGACCCCATTCTAGAAAGAAGACACCCAAAGGTATTCCGTTAGGAGTATGGTGAGTTCATAGAAGATTTTATTTTTTGTCAAAAGTTAGCGGAAAATTGATTTTTATTGTTTTTTTCACAAAGTGTCATTTTCCACTAACTTGTGACAAAAAATAAAATCTTCTATGAA
The DNA here is from genome assembly GCF_040937935.1 of Hyperolius riggenbachi. Taxonomy (NCBI): domain Eukaryota; kingdom Metazoa; phylum Chordata; class Amphibia; order Anura; family Hyperoliidae; genus Hyperolius; species Hyperolius riggenbachi. The sequence goes on along the minus strand of NC_090653.1, from coordinate 57,415,123 downwards.
CTCACCATACTCCTAACGGAATACCTTGGGGTGTCTTCTTTCTAAAATGGGGTCATTTGTGGGGTTCCTATACTGAACTGGCATTTTAGGGGCCCTAAACCGTGAGGAGTAGTCTGGAAATCAAATTTTGCAAAATGACCTGTGAAATCCTAAAGGTACTCATTGGACTTTGGGCCCTTTAGCGCAGTTAGGGTGCAAAAAAGTGCCACACATGTGGTATTGCCATACTCGGGAGAAGTAATACAATGTGTTTTGGGGTGTATTTTTACACATACCCATGCTGGGTGGGAGAAATACCTCTGTAAATGACAATCTTTTGATTTTTTACACACAATTGTCCATTTACAGAGTTATTTCTCCCACCCAGCATGGGTATGTGTAAAAATACACCCCAAAACACATTGTACTACTTCTCCCGAGTACGGCGATACCACATATGTGGCACTTTTTTGCACCCTAACTGCGCTAAAGGGCCCAAAGTCCAATGAGTACCTTTAGGATTTCACAGGTCATTTTGCGGAATTTGATTTCCAGACTACTCCTCACGGTTTAGGGCCCCTAAAATGCCAGGGCAGTATAGGAACCCCACAAATGACCCCATTTTAGAAAGAAGACACCTCAAGGTATTCCGTTAGGAGTATGGTGAGTTCATAGAAGATTTTATTTTTGTCACAAGTTAGTGGAAAATGACACTTTGTGAAAAAAACCATAAAAATCAATTTTCCGCTAACTTTTGACAAAAAATAAAATCTTCTATGAACTCACCATACTTCTAACGGAATACCTTGGGGTGTCTTCTTTCTAAAATGGGGTCATTTGTGGGGTTCCTATACTGCCCTGGCATTTTAGGGGCCCTAAACCGTGAGGAGTAGTCTGGAAATCAAATTCCGCAAAATGACTTGTGAAATCCTAAAGGTACTCATTGGACTTTGGGCCCTTTAGCGCAGTTAGGGTGCAAAAAAGTGCCACACATGTGGTATCGCCGTACTCGGGAGAAGTAGTACAATGTGTTTTGGGGTGTATTTTTACACATACCCATGCTGGGTGGGAGAAATAACTCTGTAAATGGACAATTGTGTGTAAAAAAAATGAAAAAATTGTCATTTACAGAGATATTTCTCCCACCCAGCATGGGTATGTGTAAAAATACACCCCAAAACACATTCTACTACTTCTCTTGAGTACGGCAATACCACATGTGTGGCACTTTTTTGCAGCCTAACTGCGCTAAGGGGCCCAAAGTCCAATGAGCACCTTTAGGCTTTACAGGGGTGCTTACAAATTAGCACCCCCCAAAATGCGAGGACAGTAAACACACCCCACAAATGACCCCATTTTGGAAAGTAGACACTTCAAGGTATTCAGAGAGGGGCATGGTGAGTCCGTGGCAGATTTCATTTTTTTTTGTCGCAAGTTAGAAGAAATGGATTCTTTTTTTTTTTCTTTTTTTTTGTCACAAAGTGTCATTTTCCGCTTACTTGTGACAAAAAATAATATCTTCTATGAACTCACTATGCCTCTCAGTGAATACTTTGGGATGTCTTCTTTCCAAAATGGGGTCATTTGGGGGGTATTTATACTATCCTGGAATTCTAGCCCCTCATGAAACATGACAGGGGGTCAGAAAAGTCATAGATGCTTGAAAATGGGAAAATTCACTTTTTGCACCATAGTTTGTAAACGCTATAACTTTTACCCAAACCAATAAATATACACTGAATGTTTTCTTTTTTATCAAAAACATGTTTGTCCACATTTTTCGCGCTGCATGTATACAGAAATTTTACTTTATTTGAAAATTGTCAGCACAGAAAGTTAAAAAAAAATTCATGTCTTTTTTGATGAATATAATAAAAAGTAAAAATCGCAGGAGCAATCAAATAGCACCAAAAGAAAGCTTTATTAGTGACAAGAAAAGGAGCCAAAATTCATTTAGGTGGTAGGTTGTATGAGCGAGCAATAAACCGTGAAAGCTGCAGTGGTCTGAATGGAAAAAAAGTGGCCGGTCCTTAAGGGGTAGAAAGCCCTAGGTCCTCAAGTGGTTAAAGTTTACCAGAGATGTTTTAAGAAGCTTTTATAGTTACCTGGGGTTTCCTCCAGCCCCATGCCGGCCATGGGCTCTATCACTGTTCTCCTGGGCCCCTCTGTTCCTCCACTGTGTCCCTCGGTATATATCTCAGTCATGGGCAGTCGTGGTTCACCGCACATATGTGGCCTGGCTGCTGTCGCGTTCCCATGGCCAGGGCCGTTCTGCTCCTGTGCAGTACTAGCTGGCCAGGCCGCACTGCCGGTCCATGCATGCATAGTGAACCACAACTGGCTGTGACTGGGATTTATATCGGGGGACACAGCGGAGGAATGGAGGGGCCCAGGAGAATGGATATGTACCCCACAGCCAGCATATGGCTGGAGGAAGCTGCAGGTAAGTGTAAAAGCTGTTTATTTAACCACATGAAGACTACAGTGCTAAACCCCCCTAAAGACCAGGGAAGTTTTTGCTTAGTAGGCCACTGCAGCTTTAAGGCCAAGCTGCAGGGCCGCACAACTCAGCACACAAGTGACCCCCCCCCCCACACCATTTCCCCCCACCAACAGAGCTCTCTGTTAGTGGGGTCTGATTGTCCCCTAGTGTTTTTTTTTTTTTTTTTTTTAATAAATCTTTATTTCTATAATTTTTGTAACCATTTATTTATTTGCCCAAACCCCTCCCTCTCCCCAGCCAGCCAATCGGCTGTCATAGGATTCTGCCTATGAGAGCCGATCGCTCTCCTGTCTGCCAGGGGGACAGCCGTGTCACACAGCTGTCCCCAGTACAGAGCAGCTGCTGATCGCAGCGCTGTACAAACTGAAAAGACGGCGGTTTCGGCCTCTAACAGTCTCCCAGCGGCTGGGAGACTAAAGGCGGGGCAGAGCTCCGCCCCCCAAGCAGGAGATGCGTGCGCAGCCTGCTTGCGATCTCCTGCAGTAGCCAGCCCCAGGACTTGACACCAATTGGTGTTGGGCGGTTTTGGGGCTGCCGCCGTGGCCATGCCCATTGGCGTGAGGCGGTCATTAGGTAGTTAAATCTCTGGTTTCAATGGATCCCTAACAACTCTCTGTCATGTGCCACTCGTCATCCCTCCGCCCCCTTCCACAGCAACAGAACACATCACTAGCCTGGAGTCTAATGACAAATCTGTCCATTATCTGGCTCTGAACTGTAACCAGAGTGATTGTTTTGGCCTTAGACTGTGACAAAAATACTAAACTATAACTGTGGAAGGTATTATATTGTAAGCTCATTTGAGGGATAGTTAACGCCAATTTTTTTTTTTTAAAGCAAATGTAGAAATTAATGTTATTTTGAGGGTAGAGGGATGGCCACGCACAATACAATAAAATTATCCAATTTTACGACAATTCAAAAAAAATCAGTTGTACAGAAAAATTTAACTTTTTTTGAGGGCTCGTTTCCACTATCGCGAATCTGCATGCGTCCAACGCATGCAGATTCGCACATGTAATGTAAGTGGATGGGCCTGTTTCCACTGTAGCGTTGTTGAGGTGCGTTTTTTTCAGCGGTAAAAAAACGCACAAAAGAGCCAACGAATTCGCCTGCGAGTGGAATGCATGCGAATCGCCGCTAATGTATTTAATAGTAAAAACGCATGCGTTTGTTACATGCGTTTTTACCCGCGATTTCGCGTGCGATTTCGCACCTTTTTCAATTTTATTTTGCACTGGCAGTGTCATGGTTAATTTCGCATGGCACCCTGCCATGCGAAATCGCACGCGAAATCGCGGGTAAAAACGCATGCGGAAACGCATCCGCATGCGTTTTTACAAGCGTCGGAATGCCGGCGAAATCGCGTCGCAACAGTGGAAACAAGCCCTGAATGTGTTAGAGAAATCAGATGCTCAGATTTCCAATTTTTTGTGTATAGACCCAAGCTTTACAGTTTTCAATGTATTATCAGTATTATTATTATTATTAATAATAATAATATTTTTCATAATTGGGGAACATTGAACACGTGTGTGTGTGTGTGGTACATTGGTCAGATTTTCTAATCTTACCAAAAAAATTTGTAATTCTTGATTTAAAAAGAAATGAAAAAAAAAGTGTGGCCACCTTTAGATAACGCTCACACTTCAACCTGGGGATCAAAATCAGTAATGAGCACAACTTTCACATAATCGTAATTTTGCTTGGGAATTCACAATTATGATGCAAAACCGTAATGTGACTTTTCAGTAAAATTCGTAATTAATTTTGCATTCTGAGCTTGCACAGTAAGTTAGAAATGCTACTGCAAAAGCACAATCGGGGTGGCACACGGCCGGGGCCAGGGCTGGTTCTAGACTTTTTGCTGCTTGAGGCAAACTTGTGAGGATGCGCCTGTGTCCCCACCCTGAATTTGGAATGATTGCACAGCAATCAACAATTTACTCTGCTTCATTTAATGTTCTCACATGACATGCTGCAGCTCAACACAGAAGCACACTGGCTGGCTGTGAGTCTGTGACAAACAAACTGCTCACCCTCAGCCACTCCATTCCTTCTCAGTCAGGACAACAGTGCCACCCCCTCCTCCCTTCTGCTGTGCAAGTCAAATGAAACACTGCTTCTCTCCTGCCTCCCCCCTCCTCACTCACAGTCAGACTCCTCACTTCAGGTAGAAGCAAAGTAGACCAGCACCCAATGGGGAGAGGACGTGTGCTAAGCAGAGTAGATCCCCTGATCCTCTGGAATCACCAGTATTCAAATAGTAGTCTGCAGCACCACGTCTTGTATTAAAGCTCTTTTAATAGTATCAAAGTTAAAAGATAACCATGAGCAGCGACAGACTCTGTTTTGGACAGACTTGTCCTTTTTCAAGCTGTGTAGGCCTGAAACAGCGTCTGTTGCTGTTTATGGCTATCTTTTAACTTTGATACTAATAAAAGTGCTTTAATACAAGACGTGGTCCTACACCACCAGGAGCATTAGGGAGGCTCTGCAGGAAGAGAGTAGCTGAATGTAAATAGATATGTACAGTAGTTACTGACATTAGATATTTACATTTAAAGATAACCTTAAGTCGAAAAAAAAAAAATGAGATGAACTCACCTGGGGCTTCCCTCAGCCCCCTGCAGCCGATCGGTGCCCTCGCAGCTCCGCTCTGATGCCTCTGGACCCGCCGGCGACGACTTCCGGTTTCGCCGTCACCGGCTGACAGGCATGGGAACGCGAGTGATTGTTCGCGTTCCCAGCCTGTATATCGCCCCCTATGCTGCTATTGCGACCTCCTGGCCGCAATAGCAGCATAGGGGGCGATATACAGGCTGGGAACGCGAACAATCACTCGCGTTCCCATGCCTGTCGGCCGGTGACGGCGAAACCGGAAGTCATCGCCAGCGGGTGCAGAGGCATCGGAGCGGAGCTGCGAGGGCACCGATCGGCTGCAGGGGGCTGAGGGAAGCCCCAGGTGAGTTCATCTCATTTTTTTTTTCTGCCTTTAGGTTCACTTTAAAGTCCTGAACTCTTGCACAGGACAAAAGAAAAACATAGAGAAAGGCACCCTCTGTGTATTTAGAGAGTTTAGCCTGTTTAATTCCCCCTCATTTGTGTCTAATCACAAGTTGGAATTTGATCTCTCCCATGACTGACATGGCAGAGATGGCAGATAAGCTCATTGGAAAGCACAGGATGTTAACCCTACGTCCGCTTCCATGAATCAGGAAGTAGATAAACTGCAGATTTATTGCAGGAGTTGTATCAGCTGTAACAAATGAATGTTTTTCTTTAAAGCTTATTATGCTGTTGTGTATCCTTTAGAGCAGAGAGGACGTTCTGAGTTCAGGTCCGTTTTAAACACCCTACCTTTAGGGAAATAAAGAATACATACATGCAGTGGTTTTCAACATAAATATATTCATTCAACAACCTCCTGACAATTTTATACAAATGCATATATATAAAAATTTCATAATAAATACATCTTGCATCATTATAGGTTATATACAAGTGTCATCCACAATAATGTGGTAGTACATACAGTATATACAGTTTATAAATAAGAAAACAAGCTGCTTCTGAGTAAGTCCACACCCGTTACAGGCAGCACTGCCTGGTGATGATGCTACTCTGGAATATATATATATATATATATATATATATATATATATATATATATATATATATAGTACAGCCAGGGCTTTACCCCGTGTAATATGGAGCCCAAGCGATCAGCTCATTGAAATGTTGTTCATTGAAGATTCTCGTATGTTGTCCTCTTGCCCAAATTAAGCATTCACAACATAAACTATTGGATCCCTTCTTCTTCTGCCTTTTCTAGCAATCTGGGGGGAAAAAAAAAAATAAAAAAAAAATGGATGAAATGGTTCATTACAATGGATGAAATGGATCAACACAACAACAAAACAATTATAAAGTGCTTTTCTCCCGTAGGACCCAAAGCGCATAAGCTTGTCTCAGATCACTGAACAGTGATGTGCAGTGCTGATCAGGAAGATTTTGCATCCGGGTTACCCAGATAATCCGAACTTTTTCAGCTATCCGCCCGGATTCAGATACCTGGGCCCAAATCTGTATAACTATCTGCAGATAGTTGGCAGGCAATCCGGATATCCGCGGATATCCGCAGAAATCCGACTATTGAGATGCTGTAACTAAGGAGATGACGTCCCGAATGTCATTGAGCCAATCAAAAGGCTCCCAGGGGCTCCCAGCAGAAGCCCTAGCAACCAATCACAGAAGGGAACTCTGGCTAGGCCCCCCTGTATAATAAGGAGGGCTGCCATGATGAGAAATCTCGTCCTTGCTTTTGAATGCTCACTGAAAGACATGCTCCAATGCTGCTGGCCTAGCAAGTGCTGTACATAGTGATAAACCTAAAGCTGTTCAGTGATTAACCTCTTTACTATCACTACACTATTGTTGTATTGTTAATTAGCTTGATTTCATTGTGTGACAGTCAGAGTGTGTGCTGCAGGGCTGCTGCAGGCAGCTGCTATGTGTCTGTGTGTGTGCTGTGCACAGACCAGGCCAGATGCTGCCTGCTGGCCAGCTATTAGCCTTAGCTAGCTACAGTAGAGGTTAGATTAGGGATTAGGGAATAGGATTACTGTGTTATTGTGTAGTTAGTACTGTAGTACTGCAGTCAGTATGCCAGTAGTTGTTAGAGTAGTAGTACTACTGTGTTAGCTTACTACAGAACTGCTGTGCTGCTGAGCAGTGCCAGTGTGACAGTTAGTGTAGTCTCCTCTGCTGTCTGACTGTCACTCGGCACATGGCACTTGGCACATGTAACGTGGCACTTGGCACGTGTAACTCGGCAGTTGGCATGTGTAACGTGGCACTTGGCACGTGGCACTTAGCACTTTGCACTTGGCACTTTGCACTTGGCACTTTGCACTTTGCACATGGCACTTTGCACGTGGCAGGTGGCACTTTGCACTTGTCACGTGGCACGTGCAAAGTGCAAAGTGCCACATGCCAAGTGCAAAGTGCCAAGTGCAAAGTGCCATGTGCCAAGTGCAAAGTGCCAAGTGGAAAGTGCCATGTGCAAAGTGCAAAGTGCCAAGTGCAAAGTGCCACATGCCAAGTGCAAAGTGCCAAGTGAAAAGTGCCATGTGCCAAGTGCAAAGTGCCACATGCCAAGTGCAAAGTGCCACTGCCAAGTGCCACGTCCAGCATGCTCCTGACAGACGTTACACCTGCTGCTGCATTGCCCTGCTCCGGCTGCCTTTGCTGCTCCCACCGCCAGGGTGCCACAGGCCACTGCTGCTGTGCTGATACCACTTATATTTAACCCAAAACACAATTGTTGCATAATTTTTTGGAGGTGTCTGGGCTGAAAACTGTCATGTCCCAGTTGTGCGGTTGGACTTTGGACACAATGTGGGCTGCACGACCGCTGTCTGGAACCTAGTCCTGATGTTAATTGACAGCCATTTTTTTGGGGGGGGGGGTGATTTTAGGTCCCCACATCATCAATTAGTGTTTTCCTTTAAAAAATAAAGATGCTACATGCCTCATTTACCCTAAAAAAGTTTTTAAAGCAATTTAAAGGCCATTTCCGGTTTTTCTATCCAGATATCCGAATCCGCCCGGATACTGAGGTCGGATATCCGATTCGGATTCGGATCAGAAAAGTTTGAACTCGGATATCCGACCCGGATCGGATATCTGGGTATCCTGATCCGAATCCAATCCGGATTTTGAAAAGGGGTATCCGAGCAGCACTGGTGATGTGCTACAGGGGGACATGTTATGTGATCATAAATGCCAGACTACACAGGTGGCTTTTCAGTTTTGATTTAAATGTTTTGATGTCCAGGGTTGGAGCTGTCTTGATTAAGTTTGGCAAGGTAATCCACAGGGTAGAGGTAGCATGAGGGTAGAGGTAGCATGACAGAAAGCACTGGCTCCAAAGGTTTTTAGTTGGACTCTCTGGGTGCTCAGGTTAGGTGAGGATAGGTGAGGTTGTGGGTGGTGTGACGCAGTTGCGACAAATCCTTCAGGTATCTGGGGCGCAGGTCGTGTAGGGATTTGAATGTCCGCATGCCAATTTTGAAAAAGTTTCTCCATTTTATGGGTAGCCAGTGTAGTGAGCAAAGGATTGGTGTTATGTGGTAATGGCGGGGTTGGCTTATTAACAGCATTGTTGCAGCATTCTGCCCTAGCTGCCGGCGGTGTAGGTCTTTATTTAGAAGGTCTGTATTGATCATGAATGTATTATGAAGATACAACTAAACAGTTTTGTACTGTCAATCTGGTTTTGTCAAACTAAAAGCAAACCTGAAGTGAAAAAAACGTATAAGATTATGAATTGTATATGTAGTACTAATAGTAAATAGAACATTAGTAACATACAACAGAATCTGCTATTTTTATTTTCAGTTTAACATCTACATTTTTACAGATCATAAAGAGAAACTGTAACCAAGAATTGAACTTCATCCCAATCAGTAGTTGATACCCCCTTTTTACATGAGAAATCTATCCCTTTTCACAAACGGATCATCGGGGGCTCTGTATGGCTGATATTGTGGTGAAACCCCACCCACAGGAAACTGTGAGGACCATGGTCCTGGCAGTTTCCTGTCTGTGAACCTTGTTGCATTGTGGGAAATAGCTGTTTACGTACAGCTGTTTCCAACTGCCAAAAAAGCAAGCAACAGCTACTTCCAGTGACATCACCTGCCAGCAGTAAAAATGTCACCATTTGATAAATGTCAGAATGTAAATCAGGGAGAGGAAAGCTTTTACAATGGGCAAACACTGACTAAATTGTTTATACATAATTATTGTAAAAATGAAGAATTTTTTTTATTACATTATTTTCACTAGAGTTCCTCTTTAAAGTACAACTGTAGTGAGAGGTATATGGAGCCGGCCCTATGTATTTCCTTTTAAGCAATAGCAGTTGCCTGGCATCCTGCTGATCCTCTGCCTCTAATACTTTTAGCCATAGACCCTGAGCAAGAGTGCATCAGATCAGGTGATTCTGACTTTAATGTCAGATCTGACAAGATTAGCTGCATGCTTGATTCTGGTGTGATTCAGACACCACTACAGCCAAATAGATCAGCAGAGCTGCCAGGCAACTGGTATTGTTTAAAAGGAAATAAGTATGGCAGCCTCCATATACCTCTTACTACATTTGCCCTTTATCTAAGGATAAGTGAGCACACTTCATCGAGAAGTGAAACTGTAGCCACATTTATTAATAAAGGTAGACAAGGGAGTGACTGGCACTCGTTGCACACTGGATCTGAAAGCACTTGGATTGCAGTACCGATCAGGCTGTGCTCATTTCCGACCATGCCTGCTCACCAACAATAAGAATTTTCATCCAAAAGCGAGAGATAGAAAGCAGGTCTGGCACTAATCTGCTGCTTCAGTGAAATTTTAATCCAATAGGTACAGTAAGGTTACATTAGAGAGTACAAAGGACGGCCTGACAGCCGTTTCGCAGGTCTCCCTGCTTCATCAGAGGAGACCTGCGAAACGGCTTTCAGGCCGTCTTTTTGTATTCTGTAATGTAACCTTACTGTACCTATTGGATTAAAATTTCACTGAAGCAGCAGACTGGTGCCAGACCTGCTTTCTTTCTCTCACTTTTGGTAGCCACATTTGTGTGGGTAGGCAGCAACAGCAGAAAGTATCCTCTTACCTGTACTATTGCCTCATGCACTGCACTGCACGCTGCTCTTCATCTTACCGACACTTCCCCCTCAACAGCCAGTGGAGGAAGTGTTGGGAAGAGGGAACGCAGCGTGCAGGTAACTTAACCCTTTCTGTCCCCAAAATGCTCATTCATCCTTATGCTCCAAAATTTGGATACTTATCTATCAGTATGAATACTCAGGCTAGGTGCACACTTAGCAGAAATGCTAGCGTTGTGGAAAACGCTGCTTTTTTTGCCGCTAATGGAAGTCTATGGGCCCCATGAAAAAAGGCATATAAAAAATGCATATGCGTTTTGTATGCGTGTGCGTTTTTAAAAATGCTGGTTTTGTTGCATAATATTCAAAAACGTTCAAAAACGCACATAATGAAAGTCAGTGGGTACATAATGTATTGCATTTTGTATGCAATTTTCATGCGTCTTTATATGCGTTTTCTCCCCCCAAATTTTTTCGTGATGTATTTACGCTTCCGGTCGTCTTCCATGTGATTTGCATAAAACACAATGTAAAAACACATTGAAAACGCATACGCGTTTTATATATGCAAACCTCAAACACGTAAAAATGCACGCAAAAGCTAGAAAACGCATATGCAGAAAAAACGCAAACACACAAAAAACGCACACAAACCCCCCATCCCCCTGCACTTGACAGAAAACACAACCTTTCATGCTCTGTTATGTGTGCACGCAGGACGCAGCCTGAATGTAACAGTACTGAAACAAATTGCTTCACATTCATCGGAACAGTATAGAGATTTTAAAGTGGAACTTTTCTGAATATAATGTAATTAATAAAATTGCTTATTTTTTGTTACAATACTCTTCTATAAATAATCTACTCAGTGTTTACCCATTGTAAGATTTTTCCTCACCCTGATTTACATTCAAAAAATGTATCACAGGTGACAATGTTTTTACTGCTGGCAGGTGTATCACTGCGGAATGTTTGTCTACCGTTTATTGCAAAGCTCACTGAAATAACACCTGGGGCCATATGCAATTCACTTTTTCACTTGACTTTTCTCCCAGGAGATAATTTTTCATCTCCGGTTTCAAATAACTTTTCAGCACTTTTCAACTAAAAAGGTACCTAAAACTTAGTGAAATAGTACTATTAAAATTATTTTGATTATTTTCTTGCTTTCTAGTGGCTTAAAAGGCAATTTATTGACAAGTTTAAAAATATTGCCTAGGAGAAAACTCAGGTGAAAAAGTGAATTGCATATGCCCCCTGGTCTCTCGAGCACACCGTGAAGAGACTCTGCATATTGAACAGCCTGGCGTAACCATCAGTGAGGATCGAAAATGCCAATATTCTTTTCACATTCTTTTTGAAAAAAACAACAACAACAGAAAATACGCTCAAATAATTTAGCAGTTTTCACTTAAATTTTTGCTTAAAAAACAAAAAATGTAGTTTAACGTTTTTTCGCTTCGATTTTTCGCCTTTTGTTTTCTACATTTTTGCGTTTTCGTGCAAAGCACATTTGGAATATGGCAGTTATTCTCCAAAATTGCTATTTGGTCAAAAATATGTTTTTTAAATTCGCTATTTGGGCAAACACACAAAAAAAATTCACGTATTTTTGCAGACAAAAAGCGAAAAGAGGGGGGGCGCACAAAAATTCAGGTTTCGCTCAGGGCGCTGTGAAACCTAAGGCCGGCCCTGGTACTCTGCATCACTGTTCCTTTTTAGCCACTTAATGTCAAGCTGACTAATAAAAACGTCCTGCTAGAGCCTCTTAATAGCTCCAGGATGTTTTTATAACTCAGACAGTGCTGCTGCCGCTGTGCGCGTGCGCGCTCCCGCACATGCATTCCCGTACACATGAAAATAGTGAGAAAAAAAACACCAGAGAAAAAATATACCTTTATTTCCAAATACTATATTGTCACCATACTTTGTACTAGGAACATAATTAAAATCTTGTGATAACCAGAACAAATAGGCAGATACAATGTGTGGGTTTTATGCGCAGTAGCAGTGTTTATATTAAAACTATAGGGGATGAAATTGGAGAAATAGTGTATTTTTTCATTTTTTCCTTGTTTTTCCCTTTAAAATTCATAGAAAATAAAGTAATTACTGAAAACAAATATTAACCCCAAAAAGCCCAATTGGTGGTGAAAAAAACAAGATATAGATCATTTCATTCTGATTAGTAGTGATTAAGCTATTGGCAAATGAAAGGGATGAGCACTGAAAGGGGAAAATCGCTTGTCCGTTAGGGTAAAAACCGCTTTGGGGTGAAGTGGTAAAAGAGAGCCCGAGGTGAGCTCAAAAAATGAAAAAAAAAAAAAAAAAGCAGGCTACCTGATCCAAGGGAGCGGATCAGGTAGCCACAAAAACCGCTGCTCCCTGCCGCTTACGTTGGCCGCAGTGGCCCACTTTCACTTTTAAGACTTATAGGTCACCACACTGCACTGAGAGACTGCGTGTCTCTCACAGCGTGCAGGGGAACGGCAGGGGGTGCAGCCAGGGAGATAGAGCTGCCCAGTGGCAGGGATTTTGAACAGGGAATTCCTCTCCCCTCTGAGTTAGCGACACATATCGTTGCTAATCTCGGGAGGCAATAGCGCCTTGGTGGAGCGGGGCAGAGAGCGGAGGTTGGGGGACACAGAGACATGTCATGAGGTAGAGAACATGCCTCTGTGTCCCATCTGCACCCCCCCCCCCCCCGTGCTACCTTGGGTTTTCTTTAAAGTACGCACAAGGCAAAATATTACGTCTAGTTTCTTCCAACCGCTAGAGGTCATTTGGGTCCCTCGCCGCAGCCCACCCTCTTCGGATGTCCTGCTGGCTGCTTCTAAGGATCACCGACCCCCAGTGAGTTGGTGTCTTCTGTGCATGCTCGGACACGTGCGAGGGCCTGCGCACAGAGGTGCCCATGTCATTGGGAGCATACTGCACTTGCACTACTATGTGAAACGCAGTACGCACCCAGTGACGAGGGTGTGTACTCGCTCAGGGCGGGCGCATGCACATACATGTGCAGGAGACGCCAACTCATCGGGGGTCGGGGATCAAAGAACCAGCCAGCAGGACATCCAGAGAGGGCGAGTTGTGGCGAGGGACCAAAATGACGTCCATGGGCTGGAAGAAGCCCCAAGACTAAGTAAAACTAGATTTAATATTTTGCCTGTGTTTGTGAGTCCTTTAACTACTTCCCAACTGAGGGGTTTTACCCCTTCAGCATCCGAGCAATTTTCTCCTTTCAGCGCTCCTTACATTCATTCGCCTATAACTTTATCATTACTTATCGCAATGAAATGAACTATATCTTGTTTTTTTCGCCACCAATTAGGCTTTCTTTAGGTGGGACATTATGCCAAGAATAATTTTATTCTAAATGTGTTTTAATGGGAAAATAGGAAAACATATGGGAAAAAAAACATTATTTTTCAGTTTTCGGCCATTATAGTTTTTAAATAATGCATGCTACTGTAATTAAAACCCATGAAATGTATTTGCCATTTTGTCCCGGTTATAAAACCATTTAAATTATGTCCCTATCACAATGTTTGGCGCCAATATTTTATTTGGAAATAAAGGTGCATTTTTTTCAGTTTTGTGTCCATCCCTAATTACAAGCCCATAGTTTATAAAGTAACAGTGTTGTTCCCTCCTGATATAAATATTTAAAAAGTTCAGTCCCTAAGGTAACTATTTATGTATTTTTTTTAATTGTAAATTTTTTATTTTTTTTTTAATTACAAAAAAAAAAAAAATGGGGAGTGTGGGAGGTAATGAGTTAATTTTTTGTGTATAAGTAATGTATGTGTGTGTGAAAAATAGTTTAGGGTGTAGTTTACTATTTGGCCACAAGATGGCAACAGTTTAATGCGACCTCCAAGCGTCCTTCCGGAAGCTTGGAGGAAGTACAAAGAGGCTGGGATTTTTTTTTCTTTTTCACAGTGATCGCGCTGCTTAGCGAAAGCAGCAGATCATTGCGGTGCCAGAGATCAACGAACGGGAATGTATTTTCCCGTTCATTGATCTCCGGGCGAGCGGGCAGCGGCGTGCACGATCGCGGGAGTGCGAGCGGGAGAGCGGACAGCGGCGGTAGCGGCGGGGGTACGTATATCTACGCTCCGGGCGGGGAAGTGAAGTCCAAAGGAGCGTAGATATACTGTACGCGGGCGGGGAACTAGTTAACAAATAGTCAAATTATATCAGCCCGGAATCTATTTATTTTGTCACCCCACTTCAGTCTATTTATTGTATCACTCCACTTCAGTCTAGGGGCTTATCAGGGTAATACAGCACCTATGGCAAACACTGAAAAACCTCTCCCCCAGTATAAGTTGCTAGAGTTAGCTCCCTAGTATGAGTACCCAGAGGTGTAGTACCCTAGTATAGGTAGTCATAGGCAGTCCACCCAGCATAGGTAGACCCCCAGTTTTAGTAGCCCTCCCAGTATAGGTAGTTAGAGGTGTTTGCCCAATATAAATAGCCCCCTTTAGCATAGGAGGTGGGAATTGTCCCTCCCCCAGTATAAGTAGCCCACCAGTATAGGTAATGCGAGGTATCCCTCAGTATAAGTAACCCCCCCCCCCCCCAGTAAAGGTAATGGGACGTGTCTCCTCAGTATAGGTAGTAAGAGGTGACCCTCCCCCCAGTATAGGTAGCAAGAGATGTTTCCTAGTATAAGTAGTCTCCCCCCAATATAGGTATTCAGAGATATCTCCCTGTATAAGTAGCCCCCCCCCAGTATAGGTTATGACAGATGCCCCCCAGTACATGTGGTGAGAGGTGTCCCACCAGTAAAGTTAATGAGGGGTGTCCCCAATAGAAATAGCCCCTCCCCCCCCCAGTATAGGTAGTGAGAGGTATTGTGGTGCAGCACAAGGGAACAGGGGGCAGGCATGGTGCCTTTGGCACTGTGGCGCCCATGACACAAGTCATGCCTGCACCCCTCTAGATACACCACTGATTCAGTCTATTTATTGTGTCACTCCAATTCCTCTCACTATTGTATTTCTGCCATGCCCACCTCTTTCTCTCCACCCCCCCCCCCCCCCCCAAAGCCAAGATGAGCTTCCTGCTCCATCCCCTTCAAACCAAGACACCCAGGAGTATGTCCACAAAGTTGGCTAGCACTGCATTAGATAAAATATACACTCACCGCATAGATGCAACACATCAGACAGCCAAAAACCAGAATGACTGCCAGGCAGATTAGAATAATGGCCCAGAATGGAAGAACGGTGCTGTGGCCAGAGGCTTTGCTACCTGTAAAAAAAGATTGAAAGCAATCACTCTTACTGAAAAAACACTGAGGCCGATTTCAGACTGCAGATTGACGTTGGCAGTGCTACCTGGGGGTGTGGTGCGGCCTGTTAATAGGCGGTAATCCCCTTCTAGCTGATATCCAAAAAGGAAGTGATGCGGGCTTGTACTTACTTCCTGTTTTGGGAATACGGAAGTGCACGGAAGCGTATTGTAAAAAATACATGCACGACTCACCACCACCGCCGTCATTTTTTTAAGTCCCTGCGTTGCCACAGACTTACATGAATTGCGGTCCATGGCACGTCGCCGCAGGTTGCTGCATAACTGCACGGTAGCATAGATTTGTTTGCGAGTCGGGGATGAAGCGAAAACGTCACTTCCAACGTATCGTGCCATACCATGTCAGTATGAAAGGCTCCATAGACTTTTATTGCGGTGGGGTGCAGTAAAATTATGGGTTGAATTGATTATTTATTACAGGTCTGATATGATTTTTTGGGGTCGATTTTGTATAGAAGTGATCGGAAAATCGACCAGAAAAAAATCAGAAATCAGACCAGTTGGAAATAATCGATTTGACCTGTCTGAAGGGAAATTGTGTGGTGTGTACCAGGTATTAAGCATACCTCCCAACTTTTTGAGATCAGAAAGAGGGACACTTAAGCCAGGCCCCTGCCACACCCCTTAACTATACCTCTGCCACACCCCTAGTCACGCATACCATAAAGGTTTCATAAGAAAAATATGTTGTGTAATAATTCAAACCCCACTGGTCCTTTCTATCCTGTTTCATTTTTCATTTTTCTGTAGACAAATGGTGGTGGGTGACTAACTTTAACACCCCCATGGGTGGGTGCCTAACCCTAACCCCCCTCCCCCCCCCCTCGGTGGGGGCCTAATAATAACTCACCAGGTGGGCAACTAAACTTAACTTCATGGCCACCTAACCTTAACCTCCCACCCAAGGCCGGGCTGAGGCAGAGGCTCCAGCCTCAGGGCACAGTATAGGAGGGGCGCACAACTCGCTCAGCTATCATTCCCCTATTGTGTTTGAAGCAGAGAGAAATTTCAAAAAAGGGATATACATGGCAGTGACTGCATGCCAGATAACTAGAGATTAAGGTGTTGGGGGCCCTGGGATGCCTCTTAGTCTAATAGCAATCAGTGTGTGATGGCTGTGGTGGGAGGGGTGGGGTTGGGCGCACTTTGGTGTCTCAGCCTTGGGGGCTAAAGGACCTTGTCCTGGCTCTGCTCCCACCCCCCTCCCTCTTAGCTAATTTGTGCACTAACTAAATAGCAATGAAAGGGCCACCCACTACGAGATCTGTGGCTATTAATAGCGGGCACTTCACTACTCTCAATTGACTATGTGCAGCGACAGTTTGAATGTCCAAGGCATCTGATTTCGTTTTGCAAACTCACAACTCATATATATTAATTACTGA
The DNA here is from genome assembly GCF_040937935.1 of Hyperolius riggenbachi. Lineage (NCBI taxonomy): Eukaryota > Metazoa > Chordata > Amphibia > Anura > Hyperoliidae > Hyperolius > Hyperolius riggenbachi. The sequence continues at coordinate 57,398,267 of NC_090653.1, read as the reverse complement.
ATGCACCTACAGATTGAATACTTACTCAACGTTGAACCACCAGTCTCATTTGGTGTTGGTTTGCTGGTTTCAATGTCGATAGTGGACTCAGTTGTTGTTAGTGTAGCTGATGTAGTTCTACTGGCAGATGCAGGTTTACTTGTTGTCTCCGCAGTAGTGATGGTTGTGCTCTCTTTAGTCGTAGCGTTGGCTGTCTCAGGTGTTGTTGTTTGTTCAGTAGTAGTAATGGCTATTGTTGTTGTAGTAGTGGGCAGTGTTGTTGTTGGTTTGCTTGTTTCAGTGGTGGTGGTGGACTCAGCAGTGGTGCTGGTTGTGGTCTCTCTAGTCGTAGCTTTGGTTGTCTCAGGTCTGGTTGTTATTTGTTCAGTAGTAGTAATGGCTTTTGTTGTTGTAGTTGTGGGTAGTGTTGTTGTTGGTTTGCTTGTTTCAGTAGTGGTGGTGGACTCAGCAGTGGTGCTGGTTGTGGTGTCTCTAGTCGTAGCTTTGGTTGTCTCAGGTGTGGTTGTTATTTGTTCAGTAGTAGTAATGGCTTTTGTTGTTGTAGTTGTGGGTAGTGTTGTTGTTGGTTTGCTTGTTTCAGTAGTGGTGGTGGACTCAGCAGTGGTGCCGTTTGTGGTCTCTCTAGTCGTAGCTTTGGTTGTCTCAGGTCTGGTTGTTATTTGTTCAGTAGTAGTAATGGCTTTTGTTGTTGTAGTTGTGGGTAGTGTTGTTGTTGGTTTGCTTGTTTCAGTAGTGGTGGTGGACTCAGCAGTGGTGCTGGTTGTGGTCTCTCTAGTCGTAGCTTTGGTTGTCTCAGGTGTGGTTGTTATTTGTTCAGTAGTAGTAATGGCTTTTGTTGTTGTAGTTGTGGGTAGTGTTGTTGTTGGTTTGCTTGTTTCAGTAGTGGTGGTGGACTCAGCAGTGGTGCTGGTTGTGGTCTCTCTAGTCGTAGCTTTGGTTGTCTCAGGTGTGGTTGTTATTTGTTCAGTAGTAGTAATGGCTTTTGTTGTTATAGTTGTGGGTAGTGTTGTTGTTGGTTTGCTTGTTTCAGTAGTGGTGGTGGACTCAGCAGTGGTGCTGGTTGTGGTCTCTCTAGTCGTAGCTTTGGTTGTCTCAGGTGTGGTTGTTATTTGTTCATTAGTAGTAATGGCTTTTGTTGTTGTAGTTGTGGGTAGTGTTGTTGTTGGTTTGCTTGTTTCAGTAGTGGTGGTGGACTCAGCAGTGGTGCTGGTTGTGGTCTCTCTAGTTGTATCTTTGGTTGTCTCAGGTGTGGTTGGTATTTGTTCAGTAGTAGTAATGGCTTTTGTTGTTGTAGTTGTGGGTAGTGTTGTTGTTGGTTTGCTTGTTTCAGTAGTAGTGGTGGACTCAGCAGTGGTGCTGGTTGTGGTCTCTCTAGTCGTAGCTTTAGTTGTCTCAGGTGTGGTTGTTGTTTGTTCAGTAGTAGTAATGGGTATGGTTGTTGTAGTTGTGGGCAGTGTTGTTGTTGGTTTGCTTGTTTCAGTAGTGGTTGTGGACTCAGCAGTGGTGCCAATTGTAGTTTCTCTAGTCGTAGCTTTACTTGTCTCAAGTGTGGTTGTTGTTTGTTCAGTAGTAGTAATGGCTTTTGTTGTTGCAGTAGTGGGTAGTGTTGTTGTTGGTTTGCTTGTTTCAGTAGTGGTGGTGGACTCAGCCGTAGTGCTGATTGTGGTCTCTCTAGTGGTAGCTTTAGTTGTCTCGGGTGTGGCTGTTGTTTGTTCAGTAGTAGTGATAACTATTGTTGTTGTAGTAGTGGGCAGTGTTGTTGTTGGTTTGCTTGTTTCAGTAGTGGTGGTGGACTCAGCCGTAGTGCTGATTGTGGTCTCTCTAGTGGTAGCTTTAGTTGTCTCGGGTGTGGCTGTTGTTTGTTCAGTAGTAGTGATAACTATTGTTGTTGTAGTAGTGGGCAGTGTTGTTGTTGGTTTGCTTGTTTCAGTGGTGGTGGTGGACTCAGCGGTGGAGCTGTTTGTTATATCTCTAGTCGTAGCTTTGGTTGTCTCAGGTGTGGTTGGTATTTGTTTAGTAGTAGTAATGGCTTTTGTTGTTGTAGTTGTAGGTAGTGTTGTTGTTGGTTTGCTTGTTTCAGTAGTAGTGGTGGACTCAGCAGTGGTGCTGGTTGTGGTCTCTCTAGTCGTAGCTTTAGTTGTCTCAGGTGTGGTTGTTGTTTGTTCAGTAGTAGTAATGGGTTTTGATGTTGTAGTAGTGGGTAGTGTTGTTGTTGGTTTGCTTGTTTCAGTTGTGGTGGTGGACTCAATTTTTGTTATTGTAGACAATGTATTTGTACTGGCAGATGTAGGTTTAATTGTTGTCTCGGCAGTGGTGCTGATTGTGGTCTCCGTAGATGTAGTTTTAATGGTGTCACCTGCTCTAGATGCAGTAATGCCTGTATCATTAGTATTACTTGTAATAGATGTGGTCATTCTTGCATCATCAGTAGTGTCACTTGCACTAGATGTGGTCATTCTTGCATCATCAGTAGTGTCACTTGCACTAGATGTGGTCACTCTTGTGTCATTGTTAGTGTTACTTGCACTAGATGAGGTCATTCTTGTGTCATCAGTAATGTCACCTGCACTAGATGATGTTTTTATTGGTTCATCAGTAGTGTCACTTGCATTAAGTGAGGTCATTCTTGTGTCCTTAGTATTGTCACTTGCACTAGATGTGGTCATTCTTGTGTCAGCAGCAATAGTGTCACTTGCACTGGATGTGGTCATTTTTGTGTCATAATTAGTGTTACTTGCACTAGATGAGGTAATTCTTGTGTCATCAGTAGTGTCGCTTGCACTAGATGTGGTCATTCTTGTGTCATCATTAGTGTTACTTGCACTGGATGAGGTCACTCTTGTATCATCAGTAGTGTCACTTGCACTAGATGTGGTCATTCTTGTGTCATCATTAGTGTTACTTGCACTGGATGAGGTCACTCTTGTGTCATCAGTAGTGTCACTTGCACTAGATGAGGTCAGTCTTGTGTCATCTGTAGTGTCACTTGCACTAGATGATGTTTTTATTGGTTCATCAGTAGTGTCACTTGCACTAGATGAGCTAAGTCTTGTGTCAGCAGCAGTAGTGTCACTTGCACTAGATGAGGTCATTTTTGTGTCATCATTAGTGTTACTTGCACTAGACGTGGTCATTCTTGTGTCATCAGTAGTGTCACTTGCTCTAGTTGAGGTCATTCCTGTGTCAGCAGTATTGGCATTTGCACTAGAAGGGCTCATTCCTTTATTCTCAGTAGTGTCACTTGCACTACGTAAGGTCAATGCTGTGTCATCAGTAGTGTCACTTGTGCTAGATATGGTCACTCCATGGTCATTGGTAGTGTCACCCACACTAGGTGAGGTCATTCTTGTGTTATCATTAGTGTCACTTGAACTGGATGGGGTCATTTCTGTGACACTGGTAGTGTCACTCGCACTAGGTAAAGTCATTCCTGTGTCCCTACTATTTTCACTTGCACTAGTTGAGGTCATTCTTGTGTCATCAGAAGTGTTACTTGCACTAGATGTGGTCACTCCATGGTCATTGGTAGTGTCACTCACACTAGGTGAGGTCATTGCTGTGTCATCAGTAGTGTCACTTGCACCAGATGTGGTCATTCTTGTGTCATCAGTAGTGTCATTTGCACTAGATGTAGTCATTCCTGTGTCATCAGTAGTGTCACTTGCACTAGATGTCATTATTGCTGTGTCATCAGTAGTGTCACTTTCACCAGATGTGGTCATTCTTGTGTCATCAGTAGTGTCACTTGCACTAGATGTGGTCATTCTTGTGTCATCAGTAGTGTCACTTGCACTAGATGTGGTCATTCTTGTGTCATCAGTAGTGTCACTTGCACTAAATGTGATTATTGCTGTGTCATCAGTAGTGTCACTTTCACCAGATGTGGTCATTCTTGTGTCATCAGTAGTGTCACTTGCACCAGATGTGGTCATTATTGTGTCATCAGTAGTGTCACTTGCACTAGATGTGATTATTGCTGTGTCATCAGTAGTGTCACTTTCACCAGATGTGGTCATTCTTGTGTCATCAGTAGTGTCACTTGCACCAGATGTGGTCATTCTTGTGTCATCAGTAGTGTCACTTGCACTAGATGTGATTATTGCTGTGTCATCAGTAGTGTCACTTTCACCAGATGTAGTCATTCTTGTTTCATCAGTACTGTCACTTGCACCAGGTGTGGTCATTTTTGTGTCATCAGTAGTGTCACTTGCACCAGATGTGGTCATTCTTGTGTCATCAGTAGTGTCACTTTCACCAGATGTGGTCATTCTTGTGTCATCAGTAGTGTCACTTGCACTAGATGCAGTAATTCCTGTGTCATCAGTAGTGTCACTTTCACTAGATGTGATTATTGCTGTGTCATCAGTAGTGTCACTTGCACTAGATGTAAATATTGCTGTGTCATCAGTAGTGTCACTTTTACCAGATGTGGTCATTCTTGTGTCATCAGTAGTGTCACTTGCACCAGATGTGGTCATTCTTGTGTCATCAGTAGTGTCACTTGCACTAGATGTGATTATTGCTGTGTCATCAGTAGTGTCACTTGCACTAGATGTGGTCATTCTTGTGTCATCAGTAGTGTCACTTTCACCAGATGTGGTCATTCTTGTGTCATCAGTAGTGTCAATTGCACTAGATGTAGTAATTCCTGTGTCATCAGTAGTGTCACTTGCACTAGATGTGATTATTGCTGTGTCATCAGTAGTGTCACTTGCACTAGATGTGGTCATTCTTGTGTCATCAGTAGTGTCACTTTCACCAGATGTGGTCATTCTTGTGTCGTCAGTAGTGTCACTTGCACTAGATGTAGTAATTCCTGTGTCATCCGTAGTGTCACTTGCACTAGATGTAGTAATTCCTGTGTCATCAGTAGTGTCACTTGCACTAGATGTAGTAATTCCTGTGTCATCAGTAGTGTCACTTGCACTAGATGTGGTCATTCCTGTGTCATCAGTAGTGTCACTTGCACTAGTTGAGGTTATTCCTGTAATCTTGGTTGTTTCACTTGCACTAAGTGAGGTCATCGCTGTGTCATCAGTAGTGTCACTTGAACTAGATGTGGTCATTCTAGTGTCACCTGTAGTGTCAGTTGCATTAGATGTGGTCATTCCTGTGATATTGGTAGTGTCACTCACACTAGCTGAGGTTATTCTTGTGTCACTTGCACTAAGTGGGGTTTTTCCTGTGTCCTCACTGCTATGTGAATTGGGGGAGGTAATTCTCGTGTGTATACTAATGTCATGTGCATTATTTGTGGTCACTATGCTATTCTCAGTAGTGCCGCTTGAATTTGATGTGGCTATTACTGACTCCTCTGTAGTATGAATTGTACTAGAGAAGGCCAGTGTTGTCTCCTCGGCAGTGCTTGTAGCACTCACTGTGGTCACTGCTGTCTTCTCAGTATCCTTGGTCTGATATTCAGTGTTCCTTATGGGAGAAGTGGTACGTGCTACTTCTGAATGGACCATGGTGCTGATGGTGGAAGAGGTGTCCAGTGGTGTGCTGGCATCTGTCACAGCACTAGCAGTAGGTTTAATCTCCGTAGAAATGGTTTTATGTGTAATGTTGCCAGTGGTTGGAAAGCTCATGGTAGTAACCATGGGAGTATTGCTTATTATGGAGTTAGTGTGCTCTATTGTAATGCCAGTAGAAGGTGTACTGGCGGGGTGCACAGTAACAGTATTGGTGATGGAAGTGGTATTAGCTTCAGTAATATGAGTGATGATTGTGGGTCTGACATTGCCGGGAGAGGAGACATGAGGATGTGGACTTGTAGATGAAGTTGCAGAAGTGGTCGGACTGTGATGCTCTGATGTTGTCACTGGTTCTGTGTGGGTAGTTCTTTTGCACGGCATAGTACTCCACACACTAGGGGTCACTGATCAAGAAAATCAAAAGAGGAACAAAAATAAATATTTAAATAAATATCAGCCATTTCAGAAACATTGTATCATCCAAAAGCTCAATATCTAGCGGGCTCAACCCTCATGGAAACATGAAAGCAGATCGTTCTGAAGGAGAAACCTTTTGACTGCTATAGTTCTGTGGAGAGTCACATGATCAGCTAAGCAACCACTAGAAACATGTCTAATCTTTGGAATAATTGGCTGGACCCGTTACTGTCCACAGAAGGCTGAATTGCATGCTTGTCGAGCAGTCCAGCCTCTCGTCTGCCAGGCACGAGTACCTTTCATCTGCACCTGGATGGCTGCATTTGCTAACCCTAACACACGTCTTTTTTTGACATGGCCTCAATTCACTAAAGGGTAACTCCTGTCTTTAATAACTCTTCAGAGCTGTTTTACAGTTATCACGATTATATCACCATGGTGATAACTGTAAAACAGCTCAGAAGAGTTATTAAAGACAGGAGTTAACCTTAGTGAATTGAGGTGGTGTCACCTTGCTTCACAAAAATGGAGCATGTCACGTCTGAGCATTTCTACACTCCATAGGGTGGCCACTATTCCACCGCCCTTATGGAGTGCTAGCTAGCAACCGACGAATGAACGGGAGCAGCTAAGTGGTGGTAAATTTACTAACTTCAGCCTTTTGTGGAAAAGTGGCTTTAGGCTGTTAAGACTGTTGCCTTACCCTCACGTCATTGTATTTATTTATTTATTTATTACAGAGGTCACCTCTGTTCTTATGCAAAAGCCTATTATTATTAAGTAAAAGGCAGCCCTTTCAGTTTAGCTGTGAATATAGCAGGGTATAACAACAAAGCTTGCTTACATGTAAGCAGTGTTGCTTGCAAATTTTCGTCAGTCGTTTTTGCATCGAAAGTGCTATTTTCGATTTCAAGAATGTTTTTTTCGAAAAAATAGCTTGTATTTTCACTTTTTCAGGAAAAATTGATAGTTTTACTTTGAAAAGCGCAAAACGTGGAAAACTGATATGTTACTGTGAAGATGTTTACCTCAAAAACTCAAAAAATCAACATCTTCTTTACTGTGAAAATTCGCAAAAAGTGATAAAAACGCAAATAAACGCAAAAAAAATTTATTTTCAATGGCATTTTCGCTCGAAAACCGAGTTAAACTTTTTTTTTTGTGTGTGTGAAAATGAATGCGAAAATAATATTGTCCATTTTCGCTCATCACTGCATGTAAGCATATAAAAACATCAGTTTTCTAAAAAGATCCGGACGCAGACTTTGTCCTAGCATTTATTTTAGTGTGTGCAGGTAGCACACAGTAGGATTATCGGCATTTAGGAAATTTGTATAGTAAGTTATGCAAATTGTGTAACACACTAAAAACATACACTACTTCTGTTGCTTGAGTAACATGCAATGTAAGTGGTACATGTGTAATTTGCCTGACTCGCTACACAAATTGCGTAATGACAGTTATTCTAATGCATGCTATCTGCACAGGTCAAGATTGATGTCTTTTTGTGAATCAACCTTCAAGTTTGCTGCGACACACTGGATTAGTTCAGATATGGAAAATGACTACTCAGTGCAGTTAATAGTGACGAAGAGAGGAAAAGAAATATCCAGGAGCTACTCGCCATGGTTTACTTCAATAAAAGTTCAACTTTTAATGCAATTCTTCCAATAAAAACTTTTTCCAAGGATAAAAGGCAAAAAAGACAGCAATACTTATCAGACAGGAGGTAGTACACAAGGTGCGGAGGCAGGTCGACGATCGTTTCGCCCCTCTATGAGGGCTTTCTCGAGACCATCTACCCCCTCTATGTGTGTCCACTCATATATACCCGAGACCCCACCCTCCCAACCAGTCACAGGCCAATGGCAGCAGCTCACCTTACCAACACACCTGTATGGTGTGAGTAGTGTCCGTCCCTCCTCCACTCAGCCAATGTACGCCTACATGTCCCCTGCACGTAGCCGGCGTTGCATCCACGCAGGCGCATAACTCGGCGAAGCGCTTTCAATACGCGTCATCTATCCCGCGCCGCCAGCCGTCTATTGTGGCCATCAGTTGACGTCACCACGTACGCGTCACTCAGACGCGCAGACGCATAGGGACCTGGGGACGGGTGGCTGCCATCTTGTGGACATTTTACAAATTACATCTACATTACACAGATCCTAGTTTCCGCAGACATACGGATCCGCGAGCCAGGGGCAAAATATCGCCACCTACTGGTCACAGAACTAATTACTAGCTCACTATGAAATAGTAAAGTCCATAAAGTACTGGACCCACAATTGGCTTCACGCTAATAGCCTGTGACTCGATCGGGCCTCCTAGTCCCAAGTCCTACATGAGTGGCACACACCAACAGGCACATTTACATCAAAGAAACATTAAAAACACCGTAACAGTCATCAAAGTGTTTATACAATATGAGCTATGCTAAACATAAATTAATGAGACCTCAATGAGGCTAGAAACGAGGAGACCCCCCACCATGTGCCTTCCTTATCATTGGTCTCATCAATAAACCAACCAAATCTGTGATTACATACAAGCAGGCCTCCGACCTTGGAATCAAGTGATTGGGAAACAAATGTAACCACCCCACAGGTCCAAGATGCCCATCATCGGTCCAAATTACACATGGCAAAAATGGTAAAAGGAGAAAAAAACGGTAAAAAGAGAAAAAAAACACAAAAAGGTTATACATAACACTCCCAGCGGCACTCTGGGTGATGAAACAACATCCCCACATGTCTTTTGGTCATCGTGTTAGAATCAATTACAAAAACATCCCCATATCAATCCGATCGTTAAATCCTACAGGGCCCTCTGTCCCCAGTTTAATTATCCATCGACTTTCCAACTGTAGCAATTTCTCATCTCCATTAATCCCCCCTCTCCTATTCTCTACCACCTTATCTATCCCAAAAAACTTGAGACACTCAGGGTTACCCCCATGTTGGCTTCTAATGTGCTCAATAAGTCTCTTGGCTCCCTTGCCACTCTCTATAGACCTAAAGTGCTCAGAGAATCTCTCCCCCATGGGTCTGGTAGTTTTACCTATATACATTAAATTGCAAGGACAAACTACTGCATAAACTACCATTTCTGTACAGCAATTAAAAAAGTGTTGGGTTTTATAAGTGCTATTCAAGAAGGAAAACCACTTTCCCTGCTTTAGGTATCTGCAATACATACATCTACTGCACATAAAATTTCCCACAACTCTTGATCGATTAAGCCACGTCCTAGTCTGTTCTGTTCTATACTCACTTTTCACTAAATAATCTTTTAAACTTTTACATTTTTTGAAAGAAATACAAGGGGGTTGGGAGCACTTATCCTTCAATAAGGGGTCGGTCTTTAAAAGGCCCCAATTTCTTTTAATCGCTCCTGCTATGTGATCTCCCAAAGGAGAGTGGGAAAAGTGCATAAAGAAGCAGTTCCTTCTGGTTTTCTCCTTTTTCTTTAAGAGAGTCTCTCTATCCAATCCCTCAGCTCTCTTCAAGGCTGAATTCAGAATGTCCTCTTTGTATCCACGGGACGAAAATCTCTTTTTTACTTCCAACATTTGTTGTCTTCCCATCTCTGGGATCGTATTATTGCGTTTCATACGCACCATCTGGCTATATGGCAGGCTTTCCTTTAAACGGTTTGGATGAAAGCTCTCACCGTGCAATACCATGTTGGAAGCTGTGGCCTTCCTGTATGTAGTTGTAATGACTTCATTTCCTATTATGCTCAACTTTAAATCAAGGAAATCTAACTCCAAACCTCCCCAATTGGAAGTAAGATGTAGATTGATATCATTATCATTCAGTACTCCTATCCAATCCTGGAACTCACTTTTACTCCCCGCCCAGACCACGAGGATATCATCAATGTATCTGGCCCAGAGGCGGACCCGAGAGGCACTCCCCCCCCTCCCGGAAAAAACCTGCTCGAGTTCCCAGTGCCCCATGAAGAGGTTGGCAAACGTAGGGGCCACTGGGGTCCCCATCGCAGTGCCAACCTCCTGATGGTACCACCGCCCGTCGAAGAGGAAGGAGTTGCCCGTCAGGACCGCCTCCAGGCCAGCCAACACAAACGAATTCTCCTCAGGACTCTCCTGTAATAGTGGTAAAAAAGACCTAACTGCTGCCAGTCCATCATTGTGTCTTATCCTACTGTAGAGGGAGGTAACATCTATACTAGCTAGTGCATACCCCTCCCTCCACTCAAACCCCCGAAGCCTGTTCAGGACATCCGTGGAATCCAGGAGAAAAGAGGGGAGTGCCTCAACCAAAGGTCTGAGCTTAAAGTCCAAGAATTGGGACAGTAGGATAAGACACAATGATGGACTGGCAGCAGTTAGGTCTTTTTTACCACTATTACAGGAGAGTCCTGAGGAGAATTCGTTTGTGTTGGCTGGCCTGGAGGCGGTCCTGACGGGCAACTCCTTCCTCTTCGACGGGCGGTGGTACCATCAGGAGGTTGGCACTGCGATGGGGACCCCAGTGGCCCCTACGTTTGCCAACCTCTTCATGGGGCACTGGGAACTCGAGCAGGTTTTTTCCGGGAGGGGGGGGAGTGCCTCTCGGGTCCGCCTCTGGGCCAGATACATTGATGATATCCTCGTGGTCTGGGCGGGGAGTAAAAGTGAGTTCCAGGATTGGATAGGAGTACTGAATGATAATGATATCAATCTACATCTTACTTCCAATTGGGGAGGTTTGGAGTTAGATTTCCTTGATTTAAAGTTGAGCATAATAGGAAATGAAGTCATTACAACTACATACAGGAAGGCCACAGCTTCCAACATGGTATTGCACGGTGAGAGCTTTCATCCAAACCGTTTAAAGGAAAGCCTGCCATATAGCCAGATGGTGCGTATGAAACGCAATAATACGATCCCAGAGATGGGAAGACAACAAATGTTGGAAGTAAAAAAGAGATTTTCGTCCCGTGGATACAAAGAGGACATTCTGAATTCAGCCTTGAAGAGAGCTGAGGGATTGGATAGAGAGACTCTCTTAAAGAAAAAGGAGAAAACCAGAAGGAACTGCTTCTTTATGCACTTTTCCCACTCTCCTTTGGGAGATCACATAGCAGGAGCGATTAAAAGAAATTGGGGCCTTTTAAAGACCGACCCCTTATTGAAGGATAAGTGCTCCCAACCCCCTTGTATTTCTTTCAAAAAATGTAAAAGTTTAAAAGATTATTTAGTGAAAAGTGAGTATAGAACAGAACAGACTAGGACGTGGCTTAATCGATCAAGAGTTGTGGGAAATTTTATGTGCAGTAGATGTATGTATTGCAGATACCTAAAGCAGGGAAAGTGGTTTTCCTTCTTGAATAGCACTTATAAAACCCAACACTTTTTTAATTGCCGTACAGAAATGGTAGTTTATGCAGTAGTTTGTCCTTGCAATTTAATGTATATAGGTAAAACTACCAGACCCATGGGGGAGAGATTCTCTGAGCACTTTAGGTCTATAGAGAGTGGCAAGGGAGCCAAGAGACTTATTGAGCACATTAGAAGCCAACATGGGGGTAACCCTGAGTGTCTCAAGTTTTTTGGGATAGATAAGGTGGTAGAGAATAGGAGAGGGGGGATTAATGGAGATGAGAAATTGCTACAGTTGGAAAGTCGATGGATAATTAAACTGGGGACAGAGGGCCCTGTAGGATTTAACGATCGGATTGATATGGGGATGTTTTTGTAATTGATTCTAACACGATGACCAAAAGACATGTGGGGATGTTGTTTCATCACCCAGAGTGCCGCTGGGAGTGTTATGTATAACCTTTTTGTGTTTTTTTTCTCTTTTTACCGTTTTTTTCTCCTTTTACCATTTTTGCCATGTGTAATTTGGACCGATGATGGGCATCTTGGACCTGTGGGGTGGTTACATTTGTTTCCCAATCACTTGATTCCAAGGTCGGAGGCCTGCTTGTATGTAATCACAGATTTGGTTGGTTTATTGATGAGACCAATGATAAGGAAGGCACATGGTGGGGGGTCTCCTCGTTTCTAGCCTCATTGAGGTCTCATTAATTTATGTTTAGCATAGCTCATATTGTATAAACACTTTGATGACTGTTACGGTGTTTTTAATGTTTCTTTGATGTAAATGTGCCTGTTGGTGTGTGCCACTCATGTAGGACTTGGGACTAGGAGGCCCGATCGAGTCACAGGCTATTAGCGTGAAGCCAATTGTGGGTCCAGTACTTTATGGACTTTACTATTTCATAGTGAGCTAGTAATTAGTTCTGTGACCAGTAGGTGGCGATATTTTGCCCCTGGCTCGCGGATCCGTATGTCTGCGGAAACTAGGATCTGTGTAATGTAGATGTAATTTGTAAAATGTCCACAAGATGGCAGCCACCCGTCCCCAGGTCCCTATGCGTCTGCGCGTCTGAGTGACGCGTACGTGGTGACGTCAACTGATGGCCACAATAGACGGCTGGCGGCGCGGGATAGATGACGCGTATTGAAAGCGCTTCGCCGAGTTATGCGCCTGCGTGGATGCAACGCCGGCTACGTGCAGGGGACATGTAGGCGTACATTGGCTGAGTGGAGGAGGGACGGACACTACTCACACCATACAGGTGTGTTGGTAAGGTGAGCTGCTGCCATTGGCCTGTGACTGGTTGGGAGGGTGGGGTCTCGGGTATATATGAGTGGACACACATAGAGGGGGTAGATGGTCTCGAGAAAGCCCTCATAGAGGGGCGAAACGATCGTCGACCTGCCTCCGCACCTTGTGTACTACCTCCTGTCTGATAAGTATTGCTGTCTTTTTTGCCTTTTATCCTTGGAAAAAGTTTTTATTGGAAGAATTGCATTAAAAGTTGAACTTTTATTGAAGTAAACCATGGCGAGTAGCTCCTGGATATTTCTTTTCCTCTCTTCGTCACTATAGATATAATCTGTTTTTCATCTGGATGTTGCACCGCTGGTATAATTGTGATAAAGCTTTGAGGCAATGGTGTGCACTCGCTCTTTTAACCTGCCTGTTTATCATCAGTGCAGTTAATCAAGTACACATGCAGCAGTAGGTGAAGCTTCTAGGCAGACTGTACTCCACAGAGAATGCTCTGTCCAAAGGCGTAACCAGGGCCGGCACTACCATGGAGGCAAAGGGGGCAATTGCCCCAGGGCCCCAGAGCCTGTAGGGGCCCCCAAGGTGTCTCCCCTCTATCAAAACTATTGCTCACTGGGGACTCTGCAGAGTCTTTTGTAGAGTATCGTCTCATCTGTGCTGGGGCAGGAGAAAACTACACTGCCAAACAGGGGCGCTTCTAGCCTTTTTGTCACTCCAGGCAAGAAAACCTGTGGCGCCCCCCCCCCCCCCCCCCATTGGGTGACAATCTATGGTGCCACCCCCTACATACATGCTCACACACACATGTGAAATGCAGATAATATGTCCCTCACAGATCAAATGCAGATAACTACAACAACAAATAGCATTTGTAAAGCGCCTTTCTCTTGTAGGGATCAAAGCGCATAAGCATGGCTCAGACCAGTAATTGGATGATTGGTAAATTGTGGTACAGATAAAGAATTCTATAAGTTTGCAAATGTCAGGATAAACAAGTGGCTTTTCATTTTGGATTTGAATAGCTCCAGGGATGGGGCTGTGTTTACTGGGTATGGTAGGAGTTTCAAAGAGTAGGGGTAGCATGACAGAAAGCTCTGTCTCCAAAGGTTTTGGAGGTGCACTCTGAGAATGACCAAGTTTATGTAACTTGCTCATCTGAGGAGAGGTGTGAAGCAGTTTCAGCAAGTCCTTCATGCATCCAGGGCCCAAATTGTGTAGGGATTTAAATGTTTAAATGGAGCATTCTCCATTTTACAGGTAGCCAGTGCAGTGTGTGATGAAACGGTGTAATGTGACGAGGCTGGTTTGTTAGTAATCTGGCAGCAACATTCTGTACTAGTTGCAGGCGGTCCTCCACAGATCAAATGCATAAATTATGCCTTTCCCCATAGATAATATGAAGTCAACTTGCCCCCCACAGATCAAAAGAGGATGTCATGTACATTATGATAACTGTCAGTAAATACATTGGCAAAAAAGGAGTTGAGGACACTACTTGAACTTTCCCAAAGTGCACAGTAGCCCCTTCTTTGCCAATGTGTGTCCTGGGGTGCAAATACTAAAAGGTCCCTCAGTTTGAAAGGGCTCACATCCTGCACTGTTTTCCCTCCCCGACCCCCCCCCCTCCCCTCCCATATTCATGGCTCTGACTGAAGGTGAGTGAGCGTAGAATGCCCTGTCCACTCCACTCTCCCTGTATGTGAGCTCTCCCACCCGCCTGTGCACAACAGTCGCTGCTGGAAGCGTTTAGTGATGCTATTGAAGTATGCATTGTCAGAACGCTCCCAGTTGCAGCTGCAGTACACAACCATGCTGGAGTGCTGACTCTCAAGGAGCGTGGAGTGGATGGGACATGCCACACTCGATCAGCTTCCATTCAGTTGTTTTCGGTCAGAGCCATGAACAGGGGCAGACAGCCGGGAAGTTCCTCAGAGCGGCACAGTGATTATGAACTGCGCAGGCATGAGTTTCAGCGGAGCAGTGCTTTTCAGCGCTGCTAGATTTGGGCGCAGCCGGCGCCTCCATAGACTACAATAGGAATCACTCCTATTGCAGCGCTCAGTGAGTAACGTCGGCTCCGTCAGAAGACGGAGCCGAGGTTGCTTAAAAAAACACAATCATTCAGCCTGCAGCAATCGCTGGAAGCCGAATTATATCATTCCCCCACTATCCATGGCGGCCTGGAGGGGGAATAGTAATTAAATCGGCCCGGACTTGTGCAGACGCAGAATCAGCCGTATACCGGCTGTATTCTGCGCCCAAGTCTACCGGCGCCTATTTCAAATGTACTCTAGTTTCAGCCAGCATCTGTGCAGAAAGCTCCCATGAACAAGCGCTTGCTTTTGCTGTGTTCGCACAGTTCATAACTGCACCTGCACAGTTCTTTCATGCAGTGACACTGGGGAGGGGCAGGGTACCCCGACAACAACAAGCCATACCAGCACACTCAGGAGGCCGTTATCAAGCCCACCCTGGGCTTCATTCATTTTTCAGGTGTCTCAGTGGGGTACTTCAATATTTTAACTTGTGGATCAGGGAGGGAGGGGTGAACTGGGGCAACATGACAACCACTGCTGGGGGAGGGGGTCAGAGGGAATTATGGTTTAGCCCCACCAGTTAATTCACATAAATAAAATACATATAAAAAATCATATACATATAAAAATCCAGAGCTTTGCATGCTCTGCCCTATAATCCCCAATACCTCAGTAGCAGCAACTGTATAGTAGGGTGCATCTTGAGACACACAAATGTGCCCAAACGTTCCTGCAAGCTGGACAGCTAGGGATATAGGAGGCAGAGCCGTGTCATCAGCAGAGCCACACTGCTGTCTGTGAGAGCAGTGGAATGTGTAGGTGGCGACAGGGAGGAACATCAGAGGGGAGACAGCCTCAGACTGGAGCTGGGAACAGCAGAAGTACTTCAGTAGAGCACGTGTGTTATTTACTGAGACTCTCTGCTACACACAGCTGCAGTGCTGCTGCTTCTGTCTCCCCATTGCTTATCCTGCAGCCTGTACCTTATGAGAGCCTGCACATGATTCCTTCTCTCCAGGGCAGGCTGGACGGCAGATCTGTTGGTAATGGTAACCTCCTTCTCTCAGAACTTTTCAAGGTACCTCGATCTTCCGTGGGTGGGGGCAGAGCAACATTGCATGGTTTTCCATTGGCCCAGAGGGAAGGGGTAGGAGGGGCAGAGCAAATTTGCTCTGTATCTATTGGTGGAGGCGGGGAGAAGGAGCCGATATGACGGAGCTTTAAACTAATGGGTGTCAACATGATATTAGTGAGTGGCTGCGAGTCAGGCGCACTACAAGATCCAGCAGCCACCGCGCCCTGACAGTGAACGGCGCTCTAGGCAAAGGTTTGGGCTGCCTTTGCCTTCGGGCGCCCCTGCTGCCAAAGACTCTGCCCCGGGGAGCACATTTAAGTTGGGTGGTGATTGGGAGGGAGGGTCAGCAGCCAGCTCAGGGGCCCAGGAGGGAAATTTGTTGCAAAAAAGGGCCCTTAATGCCACTTTTTTGGTCTATTGGGGGCCCCCAGATTTATTCTGCCCCAGGGCCCCACTGTTACTAGAGCCGGCCCTGGGCGTAACAATAGACCCTGCAAGGGATGCAGCCACAGAGGAACCCAGATGCCACAAGGGGCTCTTTGGGGGAGGAATTTATGCTCCCTGTCTTGAGAGACTGACAACTAAGGGCACGCAGAGAAAAAGCTTTCTGCTCTCTGCACAATTGTTCAAATGACTGCATCTGCTCAGCCACTGATAACATATTGTATAGATTTGTAGACAAAGCTTTGTAGACAGTCCCTATTTAGTGTGCAGCAGGGTCTTGTGTATTACGCCCTTCCCTCAGCCTCTCCACCCCATTCTCAAGTGCTCTGTACTGTAGTGATGCTTGAGATGTCTGCAGAGCGAGTTCTGCTCCATCAGAGATGGACAGAGTGAGTGTAATAATCTGAGGCTGGGAGCACACTCGTCTGTCGGTTTCCTGTATGCGTATTCTGCACACCATGGGCTTGATTCACTAAACCATGATAACTCAAATATCACACCTTATCAAAAATATAACACCTTATCAAAGTTAACACGCCTTGGGCTTGATTCACAAAGCCGTGATAACACTTATCACGGTTGCGCTAGCGTTATAGTGCACGTAACATTTTTCACTCGCAAGCATGAATTTGTGCACAAAATCGCGGCCGTTTTCGCTTGAAAACTGCCACGATTTTTTCAATAAAATTTTGGTTTGTGCGTGAAAATTGTTATGCGCGTTATAGCGCTTGCAAAATGCTAGGGCAACCGTGATAAGAGTTATCACTGCTTTGTTAATCAAGCCCCTTATCAGAGTAGAATGGTGAGTGCTACAAACTTATGCCTGCTAATTGGCAATGGCACTCGTCCTGCCCTGAGCCACTGCGGGTTTGTAGCGCTCGCTATGCTACTCTGATAAGGCATATTAACTTTGATAAGGTGTGATATCTTTGGTAGGGTGTGATATCTTTTCATAAGGTGTGATATCTTTTCATAAGATGTGATATCTTTGATAAGGTGTGATATTTGAGCTATCACGGTTTAGTGAATCAAACCCCATGTGTGTCTGTATGTGTGAAAATATGCATGTTTTATCACAGAAGCTAATGAAATTGATAGAGAAAATGTGTGCAGTGCTTCTGCTGTCTGTTTTTACCTGCATGGGGAAAACACATTCAAGTGTGCACAAGCCAATTGAATAACATTGGTTCTCAGTTTACCTGTGCAGAAGGGGGGGGGGGGGGGGGGCTGAAGTAGCTAAAAAAGGGTGGTGTGGGGGTTGCAGGTTGCCCCAGATGTCACCTTGACTGAGGCCCCTGCCTCTTGTCGCAATTAGGGAAGATTGATACCCTAACACAGCCACACAGCCACCCGATGGTAATTTTAAGTTTCTGGCTGAAATGGATCGAGATATTATATCGGACAGGGTGGTAAAATGTGGTCAAGGTGGTGGTTTTTATGCCTGCAGCCTAGATCTGGTAACGCCCCCCCTCCCCCCCCCCATCTCTCCCGAAACTAGTAGTGCTGCTCCAGGGTCTCTGCAGAGTATTAGCAGCAGTGGAGAGCACCCTCTACTCTCCTGTCCTGCACATTCCCTTCTATGCGCTTACATCAGCTTTCTGGTGCCCATACTCCATGACCCGGAGGTATTGTGTAAGTAGCATGTAAATGCTGAGCAATCATGGAGTGTGTGCATCAGAGAGCAGAGATGGGTTAAGATGTAATGGGGACTTAGGCAAGGTAGTAGATTTTGGGTGCCCCCGTGGTCTCGGGGAGAGAGGGGAAAGAGGCTTGCGGGTGGGCCTCTTCACACCCACTAGGCCCTAAGCACCTGCCAAGGTTGCCTGGTGGATAGTCCTACTCTGTCAAGGAGCACTATATGTTGGGAGGACCATTACAGGCTCTGAGGGGGGTGTCTATCTTTTGGGCACAACTGGTGGCAGTCTGCCAGTGTATCACTTTCTGGCTGAGCGTTGTGTTTTTCTTACCATACGCTGAAGTCATGGATGAACTACAGAGGAAACCTGTAACACAATAATAAATATAGATCAAAATTAGTGCATTTCAGAATTGGTAGCAATGTAACCTTATGTAAAAGAACAACTATCAAATAAACAGTTTTTCTGTGAACCTCACATTCCTATAGAGATATTAGCCAGCAACACTATAAAGCTTTTCAGAGGTCTCTCAGCACAGCCTGTGTAAAAAAAGCAGTGCTTACCAGCTGTTTTGTAACAATTTTATGTCAGCATTGGGGGAGGAAGAGCTGAACTGTAACCTAGCTGTAAAATGTGTACTGAGAGAGACCCACAGACAGGAACACAAAAGCTTCAGCTGATGATTATTTACACACATTTGAAGCTATATTTCTGCTTTCATTCTGAACAGATACCAGTCACAGTATTGGAGCCAGTGAATATTGTTTCTGTATGCTGGATGTGCTGGATACAGTCCTCCATAGTAATGCCCACAGTGAGAACTGTTCTCTGTAAATGTCATATTTTCTTTGAAAAAAAAGATGAAAAAAATCATTTGTATTCCTAATAATTACTGGAAATAGTGTGGCATTTTAGTTAACTTTGATAGTTGTCCTTTAACCACCTGAGCGGTCTGGACGAGCTCAGCTCGTCCAACACCGCCGGAGGTCGCCGCTCAGGCCCTGCTGGGCCGATTTTCATCAAATAAAAAGCAGCACACGCAGTCGGCACTTTGCCAGCCGCGTGTGCTGCCTGATCGCCGCCGCTCTGCGGCGATCCGCCGCGAGCAGCGGCGAAAGAGGGTCCCCATAGCCTCCTGAGCCCAGCGTAGCCGGAACAAAAAGTTCCGGCCAGCGCTAAGGGCTGGATCGGAGGCGGCTGACGTCAGGACGTCGGCTGACGTCGATGACGTCACTCCGCTCGTCGCTATGGCGACGATATAAGCAAAACAAGGAAGGCCGCTCATTGCGGCCTTCCTTGTTTATTCTGGGTGCCGGAGGCGATCGGAAGATCGCCTCCGGAGCGCCCTCTAGTGGGCTTTCATGCAGCCAACTTTCAGTTGGCTGCATGAAATAGTTTTTTTTTATTTAAAAAAAACCCTCCCGCAGCCACCCTGGCGATTTAATCAGAACGCCAGGGTGGTTAACTAGCCCCTCCGGGCTAACTTTAACCACCCTCACCCCCACGGCTAACCTTACCCCCTCCCATCCTGTCCCACGCACCAATCCAAGTCAAGAATCATAACCTAAAGCAACAGATTGATATTAAATTGTTGAATCAATCTTATCTTTGAAACATAAATGTAACATTAATACATAAACATGAAAGTCAGTAAAGAGCATTATATGTGGCAAAAATATACCGTAAGTTTACTCTTACTATATAACATTAAGGCCCGGTTCACATCTGCGTTTTTGCCAAAAAGGATCCGGTGAGCGGATCCGGTCTCCGCTTCAACGGATCCTGATGGCTCAGTCCGTGGAACGTTCACATAGTGAAAACAGATCTGATCAATGATTGATCGGATCCGTTATCACTCAGCAAATACATACCTTATCGTCATCGGCAGCCTCTTCTGCTGTGACTACACAGCGCGTCATGTGACTAGTAACATGACGCGTCATGTAGTCACATGACGCAGAAGAAGAAGACGGAAGCCTCTACCGCCGGCTGCCTATGAAGATAAGGTATGTATAAACCCTCCCTAGCCCATCCACCCGGCTGTTGCACCCTCTCTCACTCTCTCGTCGCTAGATACGTGCCGGCCCATGCCCCCATCCCCCGTGAAATGGTCCGTTTCTTCACTAGTGTGAAAAAATGTTCCCTTTCCCATTGCCCCCAATGCTGCAGGATTTTTGTCCAGATCCGTTCCGTAAGGCAAATTAGGGCCTGCGGCATTTTTCAGATCCGGGACCGGAATGTACAGAAAGTATCCGTACCAAAGGACGCATGTGAACGGATCCATAGGTTAATATTGGATCCATTCACATGCGTCCCGTTTGTACAGTATACGTTCTGGAAAAAAACGCAGATGAGAACCGGGCCTTAGAAAGAACTAAACTCTGATTAAGTAGTAAAGATATACCCCAAAAATAAATATATTATAAAGGATATTTTAACCACTTCAGCCTTCAGTCGTTTTCACTTTATGCATCCGAGCAATGTTCACCTCCCATTCATTAGCCTATAACTTTATCACTACTTATCACAATGAACTGATCTATATCTTGTTTTTTCCGCCACCAATTAGGCTTTCTTTGGGTGGTACATTTTGCTAAGAGCCACTTTACTGTAAATGCATTTTAACAGGAAGAATAAGAAAAAACTGAAAAAATGCATTATTTCTCAGGTTTCAGCCATTATAGTTTTAAAATAATACATGCCTCCATAATTAAAACTCACGTATTGTATTTGCCCATATGTCCCGGTTATTACACCGTTAAAATTATGTCCCTATAACAATGTATAGCGACAATAGTTTATTTGGAAATAAAGGTGCATTTTTTCCGTTTTGCATCTATCACTATTTACAAGTTTAGAATAAAAAAAATATAGAAGTATTTCATCTTTACATTGATATTTAAAAAGTGTAGACCCTTAGGTAAATATTTACATGTTTTTTTTTTATATTAAACATTTTATTTGGGTATTTTTTGGGAGGGTGGGATGTAAACAGTACTTTTATAATGTAAATGTGTGTTGAGTTTAACTTTTTTTACTTTTAGTTGTAGTTTTACTTTTTGGCCACAAGATGGCGGCCATGAGTTTGTTTACATGACGTCACTCTAAGCGTAACATACGCTTAGTGGGACACATGGGGGACGCAACAGCCAGAAAAAGCGCAGCTTCTGAGAGAAGCTGTCGCTTTTTCTGCGGGGGAGAGGAATCAGTGATCAGGCACCATAGCCCGATTCACTGATTCGTGGGCTAACGATCCTCGGCTGGGAGCGCGCGTACACGCATGCGTTCGGCCGCGGGAGCACGCGGACGCGCACATGGCCTCCTGGGCGTAGCTAATACGTCCAGGAGGCCAAAGTAGTTAAGTTTGCTTCTGATAAAGCACGTATTTGGGACATAGATGGAATATCTGTCGAACTCCAATTACAAATAATAAGATATCTTGTTGCACATAAAATATGAGTAACAATGTTTTTTTTTATCTCTTACGAGTGACTCTAACCCAATGTGTAAACGAGCCATAGCAAGATTAGGATTTATTTGTGCGAGACAATTTTTACTAATAATCTCAAATATATTAGACCATGAAGGTCGAATTAATGTACATTCCCACAACCACAATCTATATATATAAAATCGGATGTGTGTATGTGTGTGTGTGTGTATGTATGTGCCGCGATCACTCGAAAACGGCTTGACCGATTTGAACGAAACTTGGTATACAGATCCCTTACTACCTGGGATGATATGTTCTGGGGGTCTCGCGGCCCCCCTGCACACCTGGGCGGAGCTACAAACAGCAAATCAGATTTCATCCATTCAAGTCAATGGAAAAAATGTAAAAGGCTGCCATTCTCACAGTAATCAAGCCAGAGTCCCCACACTTGGCACAGTTGGTCACTTGGTGACCGAGGTTACAAATCCAAGAAAAGTGGGCAGAGCATAAAACAGCCAATCAAATTTCAGCCGTTCATTTTAAATGGGAAAATGTAAACTGCAGCCATTCTTGCACTGTTAATCGCAGGGTTCTCAAACTTGGCACATTTGGTCACTGGGTGAATGCGATTAAGACTCAAGAAAATGGGTGGAGCCTACAACAGCCAATCAAAATCCACCTATTGATTTTCAAGGGGAATATTTAAGCTGCTGCTATTCTTACACTTTTAATTGGCAGAGGCTTCAAACTTGCTACAGTCGGTCATTGGGTGACTGGGGTCCAAATTCACTAAAGGGGCGGGGCCACATACAGCCAATCAGATTTCCTTGGTGGATAAACTGCTTCCATTCACACATTTTTGATGCCAGGAATCTGAAAGCTCACACACTTGGCCATTGAGTGACTGTGTGTCAATGTTACAACTGTGTGTTAAAAGTGGGCGGATCCAAAACAACTTTTACTGGGAAAATATAAACTGCAGCCATTCTTACACCGTTAATGGCAGGGTTCTCAAACTTTGCACAGTTGGTCATTGGGTGACTGAGATTAAGATTTTGGAAGGTGGGTGGAGCCTACAACAGCCAATAAAAATTCACCTTTTGATTTTCAAAGGGAATATTTCATCTTCTACCATTCTCTTATACTGTTAAAAGCAGATTCCTCAAACCTGGTACAGTTGGTCACTGGGTGATTAGGGTCCAAATTCAGATTGGGGGCGGAGCCACAAACAGCCAGATGTGTTTATTTTTCAATGGTATTTATACCAAGGACCCCAAAGCTGATAAACTTGAAAATTGAGTGACTGTATGTCAAGGTTTGAAAAAGTGGGCGGTGCCAACAACTACATTTTTAACATGGCAGGGTTCCCAAACTTTACACAATTGGCCACTGGGTGACTGAGGTGAATATTCAGAAATGTGGGTGGAGCCTACAACAGCCAATCTACATGTACCTATTGATTTTCAAGGGGAATATTCACATTGCTACCAGAGGCCTCAAACCTGATACAGTTAGTCACTGGGTGACTGGGGTCCAAATTCACTAAAGGGATGGAGCCACAAACAGCCAATCAGATTTGTTAGATTGATTTCAGCCATTCTGTTATTGGCAGGGTTCTCAAACGTGACACAGTTGGCCACTGGGTGACTGGGACTAATATTCAGAAAAGTGGGTGGAGCCTACAGCAGCCAATCAAAATTCACCTTTTGATTTTCAAGGGGAATATTTACATTGCTGCCATTCATGCACTCTTAATGGCAGAGGCCTAAAATCTGCTACAGTCAGTCACTGGGAGACTGGGGTTTAAATTCTGAAGGAAGCGGGCCAAAAACAGCCAATCAGATTTGTTTAATTTCAATGGTAAAATGCAACTTATTGATGCCAAGGACACCAAAGCTCATACAGCTGGTCATTAAGTGACTGTATGTCAAGATTAGAAATAGTGGGCGGAGCCAAAAAAAATTAACTTTTGACATGGGAAAATGTAAACTGCAGCTTTTCTTACACTGTTAATGGCAGGGTTCTCAAACTTCACACAGTTGGTCACTAGGTGACTAGGATTAATATTCAGAAAAGTAGGTGGAGCCTGCAAGAGCCAATCAAAATTCACCTATTGATTTTCAAGGGGAATATTAAAACTGCAGCCATTCTCACACTGTTAATAGCAGAGGCCTCAAACCTGCTGCAGTCGGTCGTTAAGTGTCTGGGGTTCAAATTCAGTAAAGGGGCGGAGCCTAAAACAGCCAGATTTCTTTGCTGTATAAACTGCTTCCATTAGCACAATTTTGATGCCAGGAACCCAAAAGCTCACAAACTTGGTCATTGAGTAGTGTGTGTCCAGGTTACAAAAAGTGGGTGGTGTTAAAAACAGATTTTTCTGGGAAATTGTAAACTGCAGCCCTTCATCACTGTTAATGGCAGGGTTCTCAAACTTAGCATAGCTGGTTACTGGGTGACTGGGATTAATAATCAGAAAAGTGTGTGGAGCCTAAAAATGCCAATCAAAAATCACATGTCACTTTTCAAGGAGAATATTAAAATTGCTGCCATTCTTGCACTGTTAATGGCACAAGCCTCAAACCTGGTACAGTTGGTCATTGGGTCACTGGGGTTCAAATTCAGAAAAGGGGACAGAGCCACAAACAGTGAATCAGATTTGTTTCATTTCATGGGAAAATACAAATCATTGTTGCCAAGGACCCCAAAGATCACAAACTTGGGCATTGAGTAGTGACTTTGTGTCCAGGTTACAAAAAGTGGGCGGAGCCTCAAACCTGCTACAGTTGGTCATTGGGTGACTGGGGTTCAAATGCTGGAGAGGGGCAGAGCCACAAACAGCGTATCTGATTTAATTTCTATTGGAATATACAAATTATTGATGCCAAGGACCCCAAAGTTCAAAAACTTGGTCATTGAGTGTGTTTTAGGGTTAGAAAGTGGGCGGAGCCAACACCAGTCAAATACATATCCGGGCAACGCCGGGTCATCAGTGGGTGGAGACAAATACAAATTTTTACTGCGAAAATGTAAACTGCAGCCATTCTTACACTGTTAATGGCAGGGTTTTTAAACTTTGCACAATTGGTCAATGGGTGACTGTGATTAATATTCAGAAAAGTGGGTGGAGTCTACAAAAGTGAATCAAACTTCACCTATTGCTTTTCAAGGGGAATATTTAATTGCTGCCATTCTTGCACTGTTAAGGGCACAGGCCTCAAACCTGGTACAGTTGATCATTGGGTGACTGGGGTTCAAATTCAGAAATGGGGTGGAGCCACAAACAGCCAATCAGATTTGTTTCATTTCAATGCGAATTACTGATGCCAAAGACCCCAAAAGCTCACAAACTTGGTCATTGAGTATTTGTATGTTAGGTTTAAAAAAAGTGGGCGGAGCCAACACCAGCCAAATACATTCCCGGGCAACGCCGGGCAATCAGCTAGTAAATGATAAAGAGTTCCTGTACAATTACATTGTCTCCAACATAGTGGAGATTGGTCTCTTGCAAATCTGGCCATTTTCTTTGGTGTCAGATACCAATCCATAACATTTTTCTGGCATGTTTCATAATGTGTGAAACACAATGGGAATGAGTTTTGATTTTTCTAAACGCTTTAACTATCTGATGAGATATTCAGAAATGTCTAATTGAAGGACTTCACTTTTTCACCTGAGTTTTCTCATAGGTGATATTTCCACAACTTTTACACCCTCAGCAAGCAAACAGATACTCAAGATACTTTTGACAGTACTTTTTACCTATCTTATGGTACTTTTTCCATTGCAAAGCGCTAAAAAGTTGTTTTAAATTGAAGATGAAAAATTATCTCCTAGGAGAAAACTCAGGAGAAAAAGTGAATTGCATATGGTACCATTTATTAATATATTTCTCTACTTTGTAAGGATGTGACGATTGCAATTCTGCATTCCAAACGTATATTCCACCTTTTAAAGCTGTTGGTGAATGCAACATAGCAGCAATTTGCTTTGGTAATAAGTGTATTTTTAACTTATGATTTTGAAATCAACGTCTTATTTGCATATAAGTAAATATCTCTGATTGTGAAAGATTAAACTGAGTGGTTAGATCTGAAAAAGGCCTTATATCTGTACCTTGAAAAAGATAATTCAGACATTAGACACCAGCTTCACGAGAGCTGTAATAACAGTACAGGAGTTCTCCTGGAGGGCTTCCCCTGGATCTCCTGGAGGGCTTCCCCCATCGCCATGGCGACGGGCGGGATGACGTCACCGACGTCATCGACATCGTGACGTCGAAGGGGACTCCGATCCACCCCACAGTGCTGCCTGGCACTGATTGGCCAGGCAGCGCACGGGGTCTGGGGCGTGGGGCGGCTGCGGTGCGACGGATAGCGGCGGATCGTCGGGTAGCGGCGGCGATCAGATTGCACATGCAGCTAGCAAAGTGCTATCTGCGTGTAGCAAAAAAAAAATTATGCAAATCAGCCCAGCGGGGCCTGAGCGGTGTCTTCCGGCGTCATAGCCCGAGCTCAGCTCTGGCTTACCGCCAGGAAGGTTAAGAGAGTGTTGTTCTCTTAATGAAATCCAGACATCAAACAAACCTCCTGCCCAATATTTCTAAGGCTAGGTTCACAGTGGGCCGTTGCGGAGCTGTTATAAAGTCTTATAACGCAGCTTACCGCACTGCAATAAGAAGTCTTTGCAACATTCACATTGTGACGTTAGCGTTGCATTGCAATGTGCAGTGCTATGGTAACGAACTGCTGCAGTGGTGTTACCTTTAAACGCACATATTGCCAGGTATAGGAAAGCTGTCACAGACCTGAATGGAGAAACAGGGATTGACCACAGTTTGCAATATACAGACACTGGAACAAGGGAATAAGGTGCAAAAATAAAGATTTATTGAGAATGCACGCATACAAATGTGAATGCAAATATCATGCAAACCCATGCATAGCACACAATATATACAACAACCCAGGAAAGCAGTGGTAAATACAGTACATATAACACCCTGTCTATCTGACTAGCTAAATATATACAGCGAATATATACAGGATAATATATACACAATTGCAGTACAAAGGGATCAGGCAGAATATCAGAGTCAGCAGGAGAGCAAGGTCAGCAACAGGTTATCAGAAAAGCATGGTACCAGGGATAAGGCAAAAGCAAGGTCTCAGACAGAATAAACAGGGTTCGGCAACAGGAAGGCATATACAGAAATCAGGGCAAGGAACAGGAACCAGGGTGCCCAGAAGCTGGGGCCTGGGAGCTCAAAGTTCAGGCAATTAGCTGCAGGAAGAGGCAGTCCTTAGAACAGGGGTCTCAAACTCGCGGCCTGTGGGCCATTTGCAGCCCTCGATACAATATTTTGTGGCCCGAGCAAAAGAGACACTGAAGCGAACTATTTTTGCCTATTTTACCTTATAGTTCGCTTCAGTGCTCCCAAGCAATCCGCCGCATCCCCGCCGCTAAACGAGGGCTGCAGAGCCCCCAAATTCCCCGGGCGAACATCCATACTTGCGCGCTGAGGGGCAGAGCTTCCAGCTATAGCTCTGCCCCTCCTGACGTCAATTGCCGCACGGATCGCCGCCCCTCTCTGTGAAGGAAGAGTGAGAGGGGCGGGCAGAGGCGGCGATCCGCCGCAATTGATGTCAGGAGGGGCAGAGCTGAAGCTGAAAGCTCTGCCCCTTCCAGGAAATGCTGGCGGATTGCCCCCGGCGATTTGGGGGTTCTGTAGCCCTCGTTTTGCGGCGGGGACACGTGAAATCCCTTATGCGGCCCAGCCTCATCCTGACTTTGCCTCCTGCGGCCCCCAGGTAAATTGAGTTTGAGACCCCTGCCTTAGAAGAAAACCCGTAACAAAGAAAACCTCCTCTGCGCCTGTGCAGTAGAGCGGACCCGACGGAGATCGGCTATTTTCGTCTATCTCCATGCGGAGAGCCGCAACAGTGCCCCCGCTGGAGCCAGGGGAGGTAAATAAATCATTGCTTATCAGCGCTTGTCAGGCTTGTCGAGAGAGGATTCCGGGAGACTTCGGGGGAGCCAGCACTGGACTGCCTGCAGCTACAGCGGAGGGAGAAGCCTCATGGGACCCTGAGGCTTCCCCCTCCCGAGGTGAGTACCCCCCAGGGGAACTTTTTTTTTGATACAGAGTCTCTTTAAATAGTCCATGTGATAACAGGATGCATGTGATGAGTTGTAGAAAATGAGGGCTGCTCACAGTCCACAGAGCCCTCTGCTGGTGGCACAATGAAAATCCCGGCAGTCCATGCAAATGCTGCCACCAGCAGGCAGGACACGGTTGTGCACGGTTCCTGACAAAAGCATACTTTTCATTGATTGTATTCTTTACTGTACTTACTGTATGCGACGGTAATGCAGCGTTAAACTGCGTTACCACTTTTTTGTTGCGTTGCATTGTAATGTTGTTTTGTAACATCCCACTGTGAACCTAGCCTAAAACTGCAAAGAAATGTCTGGCACTCAATTGTACTGTGGAAATAAGAGTTTGATATAAATAAATATTTAAAAATACGTCGTTGTTCATTGTCTAAGCAAAACAAACAATTCACAGAGCTTCTCAATCAGTTTTAATTGTGACATAGAGAGCAGAGCACTGTTTGAATAACAAAGTTATTACAAGCTGCAGGCAATAAGTTGCCCAATATATAAACACTTGCAAATGTTATTTACAAATGGTTAGGCTACTTTCTATGCAATAACGTTAACCCAACTCCCTGTGGCCACGCAATCTGCCTATTTAATGCAGTATAAGTCCTTTGCTGTTTCTCATTTTACCAGCTTGCACCTGTCATGCTTCCTCTTCATCTCTTTTGTGTACACACAGTGAAATTTGAACAGACTGAACACTGACGTTTACGGCTTTGTTTGTAAAGGGCATTATAGATTTGAAATACTAATAAAGAGGAACTTTAACCCAGGATTGCACTCTATCCCAATCTGTAGCCAATACCCCCTTTCCCACGAGAAATCTTTACCTTTTCTCTAAAAATGCAGGAGGGAGTTCTGTGTGGCTGATATTGCAGTGAAGCCCCTCCCACAGTGTGATGTCATGATCATAGTAAGGACCGTTTTCTGACTGTGAACCTTGTTGCGATGTGGGAAGTAACAGCTTTTTTCAACTGCAAAGCAAGCATCATCTCCCTGTCTGTGCCTTTATATACAGTATATATATATATATATTTTTTTTTTTTTTTCTTAATAAACAAACTTTTAGCCTATGACACTGTTAGTGGGTGTGTTATTAAAGAGGAACTCCAGTGAAAATAATGTAGTAAAAAAAGTGCTTCATTTTTTACCATAATTATGTATAAATGATTTAGTCAGTGTTTGCTCATTGTAAAATCTTTCCACTCCCAGATTCACATTCTGACATGTATTACATGGTGACATTGTTACTGTGGGCAGGTTATGTAGCTGTTTCTAGCTGTTCTGGCTGTTACAGACAGCTGTAAACAGCCATTTCCTGTCTGTGAACATTGTTACATTGTGGCAGTTTG
The DNA here is from genome assembly GCF_040937935.1 of Hyperolius riggenbachi. Classification (NCBI taxonomy): domain Eukaryota; kingdom Metazoa; phylum Chordata; class Amphibia; order Anura; family Hyperoliidae; genus Hyperolius; species Hyperolius riggenbachi. The sequence continues at coordinate 57,369,653 of NC_090653.1, read as the reverse complement.
CCCAGAGTACCGCGGTACTCAGAGCTTCTTGTGGGAGGGGTTTCAGCACAAAATCAGTCACACAGCGCCCCCTGATGGTCTGTTTGTGAAAATCATTATATTTCTCATGTAAAAGGGGGTATCAGCTACTGATTGGGATAAAGTTCAATTCTAGGTTGGAGTTTCTCTTTAAAGGAGTTCTTTCGCGAAAAAAGTAGGCAGTTAAAAAATGTTCTTTGTTTTCAACAGCATTTCTTGAACAACAGTTGCAAAATCTAACTGACATAATAGTGTGCAAGTGATTAGGGAGGCCGGCTGGTATCTTGCTATTTTGGCAGTTAAACTGTTGTTCAGGAAATGCTGTTGAAAACAAAGAAAGCCCTGAGAATCCCCCTTAAAAAGATTGCCTGGCCCAAAACCTGTCATCTGTCACGTTTTTTAACTGCCTACTTTTTTCGCGAAAGAACCCCTTCAAGTAATGGCTGTTGGTGCTGTCTGTTTTTTTTCTTTTCTGCCTGTAGTAAAGATGATTACCCACAGGCTCATTGTGGATCAAACAATATGAATGAGTCAAATGTCAATTATTTCTTGATATTTAACTTTTCACTTTGCAATTTCTTGATTTATTTTCCCCCCTACTACTACCCTTCAGTAAAGTTCCTTTTTAAAGTGAAACGGAAAGGTTAAAAAACCAAAGTGTTTCACTTACCTGGGGCTTCTGCCAGCCCCTTGCAGCCTTCCTGTCCCGTGCCGGTCCACCACAATCCTACTTTCTCCCGCCACCAGCTACTTTTGGTTCAGCCATAGCGTCGACTTGTAAGGCGACGGCAACTGCGCCTGTGCTCCCTGAGCCACGTGTAACCTTTTTTGCGTTCCAGCCTGCGCTAATAGCGCAGGACACTACTGCGGGTGGGAATGCAAAGAAAGATACGCGTGGCCGGGGGTGTGCAGATGCAGTTGCCGCTTCACCGAACCAAAAGTTGCTGGTAGCGGAAAAACGGAGGATCGTGAAAGACTGGGTGGGACAGGAAGGCCCAGGTAAGTGAAACATTTTGTTTTGTTTTTAACCTTTCAGTTCCGCTTTAAGTAATTTTAAAACCCAAATGACATCAGTATTTATAAAGTTGCACTGTGACACTACTAGAACTGAATCGGTTAGGCTCAGTTCGCGCCACCAGTGCAGCATTTTGACTCGTTCAATTGCCCGCTCCAATCTGTTATAGCACTGTTTGTGTTTGTGGGTAGACGCGTTGCACCATAGGTGTCTATGGGCAGTGCATCTGCTTGCTCCAGAAAAAAACTTAGCTGTTCGGGACTCTGCATTCCGTTTGCCACAAATCCTTTTTTTTTTTTAGTCAATAAAAGTGGACCCTATTTTTAACATATGGATGGATGCAAGGTGAGAGTGCTAACCAGCATGGTGGTGTAGTGGTTTGCACCTTCTACTTGCAGTGCTGGGTCCCAAGTTCTAATCCCAGCCAAGGTGCTATCTGCAAGGCGTTTGTATGTTCTCCCCATGTCTGTATGGGTTTCCTCCAGGCACTCCAGTTTCCTTCCACATCCCAAAAAACATACAGATACGTGAATTGGATTCCCCTTAAAGGGAACCTTAAAGGAGTTATCAGGCATATAATAGGAAAATCAGGGCTACTTACCCGGGGCTTCGTACAGCCCCAAGCTCCCAGCATGTTCCTCGCTGCAGCTCTCCCCGCAGCCGTTCGCTGCTGCTGCGTCCCGGTCCCCGGCATGACGACTTGACGGCCTGTGCTGCACCTGTGCGAGCGGCGCTGTCAATCACCGCCATGTGGACCGGAGCGTATTGCGCAGACACAGTACTTCTGCGCCTGATAACTCCTTTAACTAAGTGTCATATGGATGTTTCCTTTCAAACAATACCAGTTGCCTGGTAGTCCTGCTGATCTCTTTGGCTGTAGTAGTGGCTGAATTACACACCTGAAACAAGCATGCGGCTAATCCAGTTTGACTTCAGTCAGAGCACCTGATCTGCATGCTTGTTGAGGGGCTGTGGCTGAAAGTATTAGAGGCACAGGATCAGCAGGAGAGTCGAGCAACTGGTACTATTTTAAAAGGAAAAATGCATATCATTCTCAGTCTAGGTTTATTCCCTTTAAATTTGGCCCTAGTATATGATGCATACATGACTATACTATACATACATAGACATAGGACTATGGTAGGGATTAGATTGTGAGCCCCTCTGAGGGACAGTTAAGTGACAAGGCTCTGTACAACGCTGTGGAAGATGTCAGCGCTATATAAATACTACATAGTAATAAAACAAATAATAACATTCGAATCTGCTTCCTGCACTGAGCAGACAAGTAGAAAATATACCGAACGTGTATGTTTTCTACACGAGGGAGATTGCATTTTGTTTTAGGATTACATGCACTGTGCACGTAATGTGACGCATACAGTAAAGTTCATGAAAAGCATGCCTCACTGCAACTGTAAATTAGCACTGGTCTGGTACCAAACAGCATGCCTCTCGTTACTCTGACACATTACACCGCACTGCACTGTGATGTGAATGTATCTGGGCGTGAACACGGTAGCAGCTCCAGGACCACCTAACGCCAATTGGCGTCAAGTCCTAAGCGGGATTTTGCAGCCGCTAGAATGAGGACATTTTGCTCCACCATCAGTCTCCCAGCAGCGATCGCCGCTAGGAGACTGTTAGACGGCGAAACCGCCGTCTATGTACAGTGTACAGGGCTGCGTTCCTACGCAACGCTGTACTGGGGAAAGCCGTGTGACATGGCTGTCCCCCTGGGAGACTCAGAGAGTGATCGGCGCTCATCAGCTGATGTCTATGAGAGCCGATTGCTGGGATCGGCTGGCGGGGGAGGGGTTAAAAAAATAAACAAATAGTAAAATGTATTTAAAAAAAAGAAATATATATTTGTTAAAAAAATAAACAAACACCCCAGCAGCGATCACAGCCCACCAACAGAAAGCTCTGTTGGTGGGCAGAAAAGGAGGGGGGGGATCACTTGTGTGCTGAGTTGTATGGCTCTGCGACGAGCCCTTAAAGCTGCAGTGGCCTAAATTGTAAAACATAGCCTGGTCACTAGTGGGTTGTAAGCCTACAGTCCTCAAGTGGTTACATTGTATTGCATTTGGTATGCGATTTTATTTTCCTCAACATATCAGTGTGAAACTAACCTTAGACTAGGTTCACTCTGGGGTTTTACATTGCGTACCCTGTAAAAAGAAGAATCGCAATGCAACAGGGAGAAAAGTCACTTCGCACATTACCCATGCACTGTGGTCAGTATTAACCTCCCTGGCGTTCTATTAAGATCGCCAGGGAGGCTGCGCAGCAGTATTTTTGGGATTTTTTTTTAAAATCATGTAGCTAGCATAGCGCTAGCTACATGATTCCCCCCTCCCTGCCGCATCCCTCCCACCCCTCCGATCGCCGCCGGTGCGCTTGCCCATAAGGAAATCCCGTTCTGAACGGGATTTTCTTTAGGGCTTCCCCCGTCGCCATGGCGATGAGCGGAATGACATCATCGACGTCACCGATGTCGTGACGTCACAGGGAGTCCCGAACCACCCCTCAGCGCTGCCTGGCACTGATTGGCCAGGCTGCGCATGGGGTCTCGGGGGGGGCTGTTACGCGTCAGGTAGCGGCGGATCGGCGAGGAGCGGCGGCGATCGTCTCTACCACGTGTTTTAAAAACAAAATTATGCAAATCGGCCCAGCGGGGCCTGAGCGGTGCCCTCCGGCGGTTATGGATGAACTAAGCCGTCCATACCGCTAAGGAGGTTAAGATGTAATGGGCCCTAGACAAAGTAGTAGATTCAGTGCCCCTTTGTGGTCCTTTTGGTAAGCTGAAGGGTAGAGAGGTCAGAGAAGGTGGGATCCTGTTCTTATTGCGGTGCATAATGTAAAGCTTAAAGTTTATGAAAAGTATGCTTCACTGCAACTGTAAACACGAATTTAAATCAGTACCACGCTGCATGCCTCGCATCATTCAGGCAGATTTCGCTACATTGTATTTTCTATGTGATTATACTCTCAGAGGTAATGCACCACAATGTATCAGTATGAACTTCGAATTAGGCTGGATTCACAGTGGTCAGTTGCATAACGCACACATTACAATGATCGCAAACTGCAATGGAGACTGGACATACACTAATACAAAGCCTGAGTGCAGTGAGTTAGAATAACGCTATCAGTTACAATGCAATACTGTGAACAGGCCCATAGAACTGTATGAGCAGTGAGTTGACATGTAGGATTATTCTGCAACACAACTGAGCACCAGTGATGAGTGAAAATGTCGATATTCTTTTCAGGTTAATTTTTGCAAAAATAATGATTTAATGTGACATTAAACGTGTCTGCGTTTAGCGGTAACCATAACGCAACACTTTCAACGCGACAATAACATTGCACTGTGAACGGGCCCATAGGATTAGCATTGCAGTGCGGTAAGCTGAGGTATAGGACTTTATAACGCAGCTCTGCAACGTGGCACCGTGAATTCGACCTCAAGCAAAAATGCCATTGAAAATCAATTTGTAATATGTTTTTGATTTTTCACATTTTTCGCAAATTTTTGTGCTAAAACAAATTTTGCGCTTTTCACAATTTTTAGTGGTAAAATTACTGATTTTTGCATTTTCATGAATTTTAGCATTGGAAATATTTGTTTCCTTCGACCATATTGTGAAAATACAATGTATTTTTTTGAAATCAAAAATAACACTGCCAAAATTACTTTGGTGAAAATTTGCACGCAACACTGCTGAGCACCGTGACCTAGCCCTTATATATGAGTCATTGGCCCTTATTTAATTGACTTTGGGCCATAAGCAATTCACTTTTTCTCCTAAGTTTTCTCCTAGTTGGCATGTTCACATCAAATCACTACCTTGTACAGCAAGCAAGAAAATACCCCGAATAATTTTGACAGTACTTTTCACATCATTTTTGGTACTTTTGCAATTGCTGAAAAATTATCTCCAAGGAGAAAACTTAGGAGAAAAAGTGAATGGGACCCATTATGTCAGAACAAACATGCAGGACTCACTTCCCTGGCTTAAAAATTCAAAAATTACTTAAGCTGCAACCCCCCCCCCCCCCCCCCCCCAAAAAAAAAAACAAAATCAAACAAAAACTGTGCCAGCCACTTTATAAGCTTTACCTTCTTGAGGACCGCGGTGTTAAACCCCCCTAGTGACTGGGCCATTTTTACTGAAATAGGCCACTGCAGCTTTATGGCCAAGTTGCTGGGCGAAGTTGCAGAGCTCTCTGTTGATGGGGTCTGATCTCCCCCAATGTTTTTTTTTATTATAAATATTTGTTTGATTATTTTTTTAATAAAATTAGCTATTTTTTTTATATTTTTTCTATCTCCCTCCCTACCCCGGCTATCCAATCAGTGTGATCGGCTATCATAGGCTTCAGCCTATGACAGCAGATCACTTTAGTTAGTGCCAGGGGGACAGCCGTGTCACACGGCTGTCCCCAGTACAACGTTGCTGTAAACAAACAAACAAACACAGAACACTTATATCGCGCTTTTCTCCTGGCGGACTCAAAGCGCCAGAGCTGCAGCCACTGGGACGCGCTCTATAGGCAGTAGCAGTGTTAGGGAGACTTGCCTAAGGTCTCCTACTGAATAGGTGTTGGCTTACTGAACAGGCAGAGCCGAGATTCGAACCCTGGTCTCCTGTGTCAGAGGCAGAGCCCTTAACCATTACTCCATTCAGCCACAGCTGTAGATTGCAGCGCTGTACATAGTTATTTCGCCGTCTAACAGTCTCCGAGCGGCGATCGCCGCTGGGAGACTGAAGGCAGAGCAGAGCAAAGGGCAATCACACTTAGTATTGTGGTGCTCAGTACATTGATCACTTTACCTTAATTATCCTAAGGGCACATTTCCAGTGAGTGTGAATTCGCATTGCGAAAATTCGCATTGGTACTGGAAGCAATGCGATTTTAATGGAATACTTTCCTTTAAATGCATTTTTTATAAACCAAGAGCTTATTCCAGATTTTCACACCACGCATCCGTTTCACCATGTAATGATTACCAATTAAGTTAATGGGAATGATGCAAAAATTTGCATAAAAATTTCCAAACAATAACGCAAACATTTGCATAGGAACAAAGCTAGCAAAATTGAATATCCTTGGGGAAATGGGAGCTTAAGCAACAATCCAAAACTCCATTCACCAGCACAGAGCTATGGGTCTCCAGGCACAATTGCTACTTCTCACTCAAAAAAGTAGTGGCCCGTGTATCACTACTTTTTAAAGTGGTTATCCGAAGGCAACTAGTGAAGTTCGATAGTGGATTTCTTCTGAAATTTTCAATGGAAAAGAGGGGCAGTGACCAGTCTTAAAAAAATGGCGAACCAGCTCACCACCACTTTCATAGAAATGCCAGTCCAAAATGTACCATTATTACTGCTAAATAACAGCACTTTCCTGACAATCCTTATAAGCTGAAACCATAAAGTTGCCCAGTTACTCTTGTTGTAAGGAACCAGTGACGATTAAATGTTTCAGTATTATTCTTTTCTTACCAGCAATTATGATGACCATTCCACAAAATCCCATGTTGTTTATTCCAAAAGGGTTCTTACGTCCCGGAAAAACAGAGCTGTCCAGTGGTACAGAGAACGCTGGACAGTCAGGTTTTAAGAAAAGAGTCTACAGACTTTCTTATGAACATTTATATAGGTCCTCTGCTGGGAGTGGGATGTAGGACACCGGGCATCTTAATCATCATGTGATATCTCTAACGGTGCCTGTTCCTAGGGGTTCTGTGCCAGGTTCAGGTTGCTGTCAGCCCAGCATAGCTAAATATAGGGATGTGAGTAATGTAATGTGTTGTGAAAAGGTGTGCTGCTTAATTTGATTACACAGGAGGACTCTGCCTGCCTATATTTATTTTATATCAGATACTGGATAAAAGAGGATGTTCGTCATGGCATGAAATCGGCAAAAAGTATTCTGCTCATTCCCAGCCTAAGAGCTGCATTGAGAGGGAAAGGTCATGTCCTTCAAAAAGTTACAATTACATATAGAGATGAGCACAAATTTCACATAATCATAATTTTGCATCATAATTTACAATTACGATAGAAAATCGTAATGCATAATTTCTGGAAAAAAATGTGTAATTTCATGACAACTTAAGCAGTTAATAGCAAAGGTCTCATGCATGCTATTGTCACCAAAATTGCTTTGTATGTTAAAGGGAACCTTGATCTCTTGAGGACCGCGGTGTTAAACTACCCCTAGTGACCAGGACATTTTTTACTAAAATGGCCACTGCAGCTTTAAGGTCTAGCTGCAGGGCCGCACAACTCAGCACACAAGTGATTTCCCCCCCCCCCTTTTTTTTCTCCCCACCAACAGAGCTCTCTGTTGGTGGGGTCTGATCACTCCCCAGTTGTTTATTTTATTATTTTTTTATAAATATTTATTTTATTCTTTTTTTTATAAATTTGCCTATTTTTTTATTTATTTTATATTGTCCCCTCCCTCCCCCTGCCAACTAATCAGCATGATCATCTGTCATAGGCTTCAGCAATCAGGAAGCGCGCGGACGAGGGTCGCGCATCCAGATGAAAGAGTGGTGCTGCGGGGGACTGAAGGATCACTCAGTGATGGTGCGGCTGCAGGGGGCTGGTAGAAGGTTTTTCAATTTAGGTTCACTTTAAGCATGAGTAAGAACAAATCAAAATATTTTTTTTTTTACAAAATGATCTTGTGGTTTTTGAGAAAATCGATTTTAAAAATGTTTTTTAAACTCAGAAAAATGACAGTTTTAAAAATATTTTTTCTTTGCATTTTTTTAAATCGTTGTTCTCGATTTTCTCAAAAATTATAAAAACCCTAAAGCAGGGGTCTCAAACTCAATTTGCCTGGGGGCCGCAGGAGGCAAAGTCAGGATGAGGCTGGGCCGCATAAGGAATTTCACAATTGCGGCGCATCGCCGCCTCTGCCCGCCCCTCTCACTCTTCCTTCACAGAGAGGGGCGGGGAGAGGAGGCGATCTGTGCGGCGATTGACGTCAGGAGGGGCAGAGCTGAAGCTGAAAGCTCTGCCCCTTCCAGGAAATGCCGGTGGATTGCCCCCCGGGCGATTTGCTGGCTCTGCAGCCCTCGTTTAGCGGCGAGCACTTGGAAACACTGAAGCGAACTATAAGGAAGCTTTTGCGGGCGAGGGCCACAAAATATTATATTGAGGGCCGCAAATGGCCCGCGGGCCGCGAGTTTGAGACCCCTGCCCTAAAGTATTCTTGAAAAATGCTTTTTTGACTTATTCCCACTATTCTCCTTAAAGGAACTCTGGGCAGGGGCACTGGGTATGCTTTTAAGCATACCCATGACTATATGAGGAGGAAAATACACTTACCAGCCTCACCGGAAAATTAGGTTTGCGGGTTCTAACAGTGCATGCGCAGGCTTTGTTTTCTCTAATTTTTTCCTCCCCTCTCCCGTGCATCATAGTTCCGTGCATGGAATTATGATGCGCGCCACACAGCAGAGGGGAGGAGGAAATCAGAGGAAACAGAGCCTGCGCACGCACTGTAAGATCCTGCAGACGTCATTTTCCGGGTCACAGCGTGACTTTCTGTCAGAGTCGTGGTTTCAATAGATTTGAGAATGGGCATACCGGTATGCAAAGGGATTAAGAGAGGGGCCGGTGAGTGTATACTTCTCCTCATATAGATGTGGGTATGCTTAAAAGCATACCTAGCACCCCTGTTCAGTGTCCTTTTAATATATGTAGCAATTTTGGTGACAATAACATGTATGGAGGCTTTGCTATTAACCACTAAAGTTGATACAAAATTACGCAAAAATTACGCAAAATGAGGAATGGATTACACAAAATCAATTGCATGTCCAATCATAATTACATATGGCTGTGATTGAAAAAAATCTATGTGAAATTTTGCATGAACGTAATTAGCAGATTACAATCATCACTAGTAACATATAGGCTTATGGGACATAGTAAAACATAATCCATTGAGAAACTGATCAAGTGGGGGAAGCTTCTGTGTCTTGAAAGCCAAAGTAAACAGCTATTCATCTATATTTCCTTCAAATTCCAGCTCGTTGTGTCAGTAAATGATAATGCTGCCTTTTGTAATACCTAAATACGATTGTCAACTGTGCGGGCGCCTGTAAGAAGAGATGACCGACTATCGATAGTCTGTATTTCTCCTCCAAGGCTGATGTTCGAATGAGCACTTCCAGAGTGACTGCTGTATAAGGCTAGGAACCCACTAGAAAGCGCAAAGCGATATCACAATCGCTAGCGATTTGTGATAGCGTTTTACAAGCGATTTTGGGAGCAATTTCCCTGCTCCTACACAATTCATTAGAATGGAAGCGCTACCAAAATGCTGCATGTTCTGTGATTGCGATTTCCTTAATTGCGATCGCTCTAGTGGAATCTGTCCCATCCATTTACATTGGCAGAGCGTTTACGGAAATCGCTAGCGATTGAAATTGCTCCCTAAATGCTCCCCCCCCCCCAACAAAAAATGCTCTAGTGGGTTCCAGGCCTGAAAGACTGTCTTATCATAAACTCATGTTCCACAAACAAATCAATGGCTAAGTTTCCACTCCTCTTGGTGAGAGGGGCCTGTGTAGGAGGAAGCATAGACCCTCGCCTCCCATGCTGATCACTGCCAGGTGCATTATTGAGTGTGCGGGTAGATCGCGGGACCCCTTTCCACCAGGCTTACATAGCAGTTTGACTTTTTGGCGCAGGGTGAGTTGAACGACAGCTCACTCTGCTGCCATATTCACAAATTCGGAGGGGGGAGTGGGGTTGTGTGTTAAATACTGTTCAAAAAGTTACTGTTTGAAAAGGCTAGAATCTTGATCTTAGTCGGTCAATTAAACAACGTTACAACTACTCTAGCCAATATTTATGTTCCAAATAAAGGTCAATTGCCATTTCTCAGACATTTTTTTTTTCAATCTTAGATTCAATGGCTAAGGGAAGGGTGATTCTGGGAGGAGATTTTAATCTTACGTTGGACCCTCTCATGGATAACTCAAAAAAAAAAAAATCTCTAATAGCTCTGGCAGAGTTTTGGATGGGGTGAAAACCCTGTTTAAATCAAGAAGATTATTGGATATCTGGAGGATGCTGAACATCGGTGCTAGGCATTATACTTTCTTTTCGCCAGCACATAATACATATTCAAGAATTGACTATTTTTTTCTTTCTCAAGATGAGTTTGGGTCAATTCGGGATATTAAGATTAATACATTTACATATTCAGATCATGCACCTTTGATTTTAACTCTGAGTTGGGATTCTAACCGTAATAAGGGTAGGACATGGAGATCGGATGGGGATCTATTAAAAGACCCTCTGCTTAACAGTGAGGTGAAACAATGTATAACTGAATTTTACCAACTAAACAGATCAGAGGATACGCGTGAATCCCTACTTTGGGATACTCTGAAATTTGTTCTGCGGGGTCTGATGATAAAACATAGTTGTAGACTTTATAAAGAAAAAAAAATCAGCAGTAGACAACCTGCTGGGAACTTTGCAGAAAGTGGAAAAACTACATAAAAGCGATCCATCCCCTTCTAATCAACTAGAGTTGATCAGGGCAAGAGACAAGTTGAATAACTTGTTGAATAGCAAATGTCAAAAACAACTTAGAAAGAACATTAGAGACCATATGGTCAACTCTAATAGTTCAGGGAAACACTTGGCTGACCTCCTCCAGAAAGAAAAAGCCAAAAGATTCATTGAATCCATATATAATAAGGAAGGGAAATTGGTTTCTGGCTTAGCTGATGTAGGGGAAGCCTTTACAAATTTTTTCCAAAGTCTATATAATTTAGAACAAGCCAAGAATGATGGGTCCACTTTTTTGTTAGGTTCGCCAATTCCGTCCCTCAGCTGTGAGGAAAGAGAAAAGCTGGATGCTCCTATTTCAGAGCAGGAGTTTCTTCAGGTAGTTGCTGATCTGGAAATTGGAAAGAGTCCCGGCCCAGATGGGTTCGGTAATGAATTTTATAAGGTTTTTGCCCAAGAACTGTCCAATCCTTTCTGTATTATGGTTAATTCCGTACAGGAGTCTGAGATTTTTTCAACTATCACAAATAAGGCCACAATTGTTTTAATCCTGAAGGAAGGTAAAGATACCCAAAAATGTGAAAGTTATCGACCTATTTCTTTGATGAATTCTGATGTTAAGGTTTACACGAAAATCCTCTGCAATCGGTTGATTAGATTGCTGCCCAAGCTTTTGGGCCCGGAACAAAACGGTTTTAGACCAGGCCACCAAATTGGTGACAATCTTATGGTGATAAACAATTTCGTGTACTCCAGTAATCTAAACAAAATCCCAGCGATTCTTGTGGCCATTGATGTGGAAAAGGCCTTTGATAGGCTGTCCAGAAAATATCTTTTTGCATCTATGGGATACTTTGGTATTGGGTCCACGTTCATTAATAGAATTAAATGTTTATACTCTAATCAGTCGGCCTGTGTTAATGTTAATGGTGTCCTGGCAAGGGAGTTTGAAATCGCTAATGGGGTCCGACAAGGATGCTCATTATCACCCATCTTATTAAATTTAGTAATAGAATCCTTGATTCAAACTATACAGATAAATAAGCAAATCCACGGTCTGGTGGTGGAGGACTACGAGATTAAAGTGCAAGCATACGCAGACGATCTGATCTTAACCCTGATGGACCCAGTTAATTCTCTGAGGGAGGTTATGCGGATACTCGATAGTTTCTCCTTATACACCAATTATAGGCTGAATGTAAAGAAAACACAGGTCCTTAACTTGGGATGTAGTCCAGAGATGAAGTCCAGGATTAATGCCTTTATGGATTTTACGTGGCAGACCAAAGAAATTACCTATTTGGGGACCAAGGTCTGTAGTAATTCTCAAGGTCTATTTTCCGCAAATTTCAAGGGTGTTCTGGAGCATTGTACCAGTGCCTTGGAAAATTGGAACAAATCAATTTTTAACAGTATTGGAAGGGTGGCTATTATTAAGTCCTTTTTGCTTCCAAAACTTTTGTTTTTAATTCAAAAATATTCCGTTTTTTATTCCTCAATCATGGTTTAACTCCTTACATAGGCTTTTCCAAAGATTTATATGGAATAATAAAATACAGAGGATTGCATATCATAGGCTTATTAGGAGAAGAGAGGACGGAGTATTGGTCGTGCCTGACCTGGCCCGTTATTACCAGGCAAATCTTTTAAAGCGGATGCTTGAATGGAACAAGATTGTGGAAGGTAAGACCTGGGTCAGAATGGAATCCCGTTGTGTTCACTTTCAAAAAGCGCTCTCATGGATACCTAAAGTGATTCAGGGATTAATAGGCCGATCATCCCACCCATTTATCAGACCAACCGTGCAAGCGGTTTTAAAGCTGATGAATTCAGAAGCAAAGAAAGCAAGAAACCAGACCCCATTACAGAAGCTGCATGATAACCCTGATTTCAATTCAGGCCAATCTTCTGGCTGGTTTGTCATAAACAAATTAGATGAATAACTGATAATTTGGCACCTTCTAGATGGTTCAGTGGCCCCATCGACTTGGCTGGGAAAATTCCAAGTAAATAACTTTGTAACTTCTTTGGAAAAAAAGGCTGCCATAAGAAGAAGTCTGAATAGTATGGAATCTTACTTTATAGCAAGTATAACTCCTGATAAGGCGCTCGGGAAAATTTATAATTTTTTAATTTCTAACGAGAAGGCTGAGCAGACCCCGGTTTCGGTTGGTTGGGAAAGAGATTTGGGTCCTAAGATAAGGGATGTAAATTGGAGTCAAGTATTTAGGGATATATGGTTCCCTGCTAGCACCAATGTTCAGCTAATCCAGTTCAAATTGGTATCCAGATGGTACCATATTCCTCGAAAAACTGAGGATCAACGGGCCTGGAATAAGAGAGCCTGTTGGAGATGTGGAACCCCAAACCCGTCCTATGTGCATTGGTTCTGGAGTCGTAAAGGGATATCACCATTCTGGGCGGATCTGGAAAGGTTCATTAAGAGTACGATGGATCCTCAGTTTTCAATGGACGAGGTAATGGCGCTGGGCAATCTAAGAAACCTAAGAAACCTGCTCATTCGATTTTATCCTCAACCCTCTGTATTTTTTCTCTTATGGCTAGAAAACTAATTATAGATAGATGGAGAGATACTACACCTTTATCTTTGTTTGATTGGAAATTAAAGTTGACATCATTTTTTAGTATAGAGAGTGGGGATGGATTTAGCTCTGGAGGGAATTTGGCAATTGACCAGATTAAAGAAGTATGGGAGAGGGCATTGGATTCAACTTAATCTTCCTAAATAGAATTTTCTGTGGATTTTCGACTTCTATGCTGAACTTTCTTTTTTCCCCTTTCTTTTTTCTTTTTTCTTTCTTTTTTCTTGTTTCTGTTTCTTTTTTTTTTTTTTTTTTTTTTTGTAGTAGTATTTGTGGGACAATGATGCGAATCTAGGCCCAGGGACGCAGGAGCGGGCTAAAATTTGGCTGATGTCCTAAAAAAAAGAGGAAAAAAGGGATAAAGAGAAAAAGGAAAAAAGGAGGAAAAAACGGAAAAAAATAAAATAAATAAATAAATACTGTTTAGCCTCCGAGCCATTGCAACTTGGAGGGAGAAGTTATTTGGTCATTGGCCATGGACCTCCCAAGGCCAGTGGATGCAGACAGTGTTGTAGTGTCTGCTCCAATGGTCCGGTTGGTGCCTGCAGCAGATGCGTTTCAACCATAGGCCATATGAGGAACGCATCTGCTCTCCAGCAAAATATCATGGACTGCACACAAGGTCTACATTGGTGTCTACTAAACGCAATGGATCCAACTCATCTGTTGCAAACAAGTGTGCAGATAAGTGAGAATGGATCCTATCATGGGCGTAACAATCACCCCTGCAACCGCTGTCATTGCAGGGGGGCCCAGAGGCATCGGGGGCCCCTCCTCCTCACTCTCCCTAACTGCAAGTGCAGCCAATTACGAAAAGAACCTTCTTGTTGGCTCACAAAAACTGTTGCTGCCACCTCCTCCTGCGGCTGCCATGCAAAGAAGCAAGTAGCGGGAGCGTCTGTAATTTCTCCTGCTTCAAGACGTTGCTTTACAGCAGAACACTCCCTGCTGCCATTTGCCAGCTCTTGATCATGTGACCCTTATGGGGCTTGGAGACCCTATGCTATCATTTTTATAGGGGGGGGGGGGGCTGTGACGCCGGGCGACGCCCAGTCGTCCGAGGATTCGCGGCCGAGTGTCCGATCGCAACCGTGATCGGAAAACTGACATTCTTTATTTTTAAAATAGAAGTTTTTCCTTCCTGCCTTCCCCCCCCCCCTTTTGCCATGAGGGCTGAATGGGCCTGCGTTAGCATATGGCTAAAGCAACCTGGTTTAGCAAGAAATCCTGTTAAGGCTCCCGGAAAAGCTCTGGTGACACTAATGTGCTAATTGGGCAGAGCTGAAATACCAACAGAGTCTATTCAACAGGGGAAGCTAGCACAGCATGAGGTCTATTGACACCTACATTCCTCCCAGTCTTGACGGCACCGACTAAACTGAGTATGGAATGCATGGTGTTGATAACTTTGTCACATTTTGCAAATACCATCCATGGGAGGAATATGAAAATTACATAATTTTGTTTCCCTAATTCTGTAGAATATGGTGATACTAGACATAGCCAGGTAACCCGAGCAGGGGCTGAGATATGAATAATGGGGTCCCCGTGCGCCCCAAATATTGCAAGTTTGATGTCCTATGAACGTGTATTCTCAGCCCAATCTGAATATGAAATCGGTTTGCATGTGCGACAAAACCCCGGCGGGGTATGAAATTGGACATATTTTGTGGATGGCTGGAAGTTCCTCCCCTGAGAACTCACTGCCTGACACGCCCCTGGGCTGAGCTTGAGACTCCGCCCAGAAATGTCAGTGCTCAAAACTGATTGCATGAGGACCCCCAGCCAATTCCCCCACTTTCCATCATACCGAAAAGACTGCCACTGCTTGGGGAAATAGCAGTGGCCATCTTGCAGGCGGAGCAACGGCCATGTGGTTCGGCCATATTGCGAACTAACTGCAACAAAGGAACTTTGTCTTTTCCCGAACGGACTTTCCACAGAATCATAAGTATTCGTTCTTTTTATCCCTTTTTCTTTTATGTACTGTGTTATCACTGTCTCTCATCGTTTAATTGTTCACGATTGTCTGTATATATTAATTATTTATATTGTAACAAATAAAGGCTTTTTAAAAGGTCTTTACCTCTCAGTAAAACCTTCTATTCAGTATACACAGACGAGACCTAAACTTCCGAAGGGACGCTACTGTTTTGATAGATAGATAGGAATTGCACAGTTTTAACCGGTTGTTTGTTTCACAGGTCTATAGCCAGTTAGCAGTTTTCTCTGGGCTGATAGAAAACAGAGATGGTGGCAAATCTACCCCTGGGTTGGAGTAAAAGTGTATTTTCGTAACCTCACAGGCTCCCTACTGCGTCGTGACGCTCAAACTCCGCCAATTCTACGCAGATTGCGTCCATAGCTCTCAATCTGTGTGCTAGAATCGGATCGGACGGTTTTGCGTGTTCACGGCCAGTGGGGCTCTTGTGACAGTGGTCGGCAGCGTTTGGGATCTGTGTGTGCTGATAGTATCTCAGGTAGGGCTATCGAATTAGCCCTATCGAGAAACGAACTAATTCGTTGGTAGTGACTGAGTGCAATATATTTTTCATATATACAGAGAGACTGTGTAACCAGTACCCCTCCCCTAAGTTTTCTTTTATTTGGCATGGAAATGTCCGGGAATTACAAGGTCATGGTCCTATCCGACCTGCAGAGTCTGTGCGAGGCGAGAGGCATGGACATCCGCGGCAAGAAACAGCAGGACCTGATAACGGACTTGTACCGATGGGATAGCCAGAATCTGCGGACGCTGGAGGTGTCCACTGTGGAGGACACCGGCTCATCTAACGCAAGTCGAGGGGAACCAGAGACTGAAGATCCTGTGCGTACCGAGGTTGAGCAACCCGCGGGCAATGCGGCAACAGATACGCAGGAGGCTGTCAGTGTGATCCCCGACCCCAGAACCCCTGAAAGTACTCGCCTGGAACCGGCCAGTACTGGACTGTCCAGTTATGTTGATCCAGTAATGCAGCAGGCATTGCAAAAGCTGATGGAAACTGATGTGGACAAGTACCTGCAGTACATGGCGGAGCAAAAGCGAGAGGAACGCCAATCTGCAGAGGCGCGGGAGAGACGACAGCATGAGCTGAACATGGCGAAAGTGCAGCAAGCCAGCCGGAGTTCAACGCCCAGCCTCCCTGCTGAAGGGACTGCCGCTCCAGTAAGTGCAAAATTTAAATTTGCTATTATCGAAAAAGACACTGACATTGACTTGTTTTTGAGGTCTTTCGAAAAGGCCTGCCGTCAGTATCGTCTGTCCCAAGACCAGTGGGCCAGACATCTGACACCCTTGCTGCGCTACAAAGCGCTTGATGCTTTCTCAGAGCTGCCTGTGGAAAAGGACAATGATTATACCGCTATAAAGGAGGCTATAATCACTAAGTACCAGCTGACGCCAGAAGCCTACCGGAAAAGGTTCAGGTCCTGGCAGAAAAAATCTACTGATTCTTATCAAGATGTGGTCAGCAGTCTGCTCACCACACTCCGCCAGTGGACGCTAGGCCTCACTAAAGGGTCTTACGGTGTCCTGGAGGACTTAATCGTCCTGGAGCAGTTTCTGAACATTTGCCCGGCTGATGTACGCCAGTTTGTGCTGGAGCGCCGACCGGCGTCAGCGACGGTCGCTGCAGACCTCGCTGAGACCTTTGCAACGACCAGGGTGCCGGAGACCCGCAGGACTGCCCCATCTAGCTGGAGAGGAGGTCAGTCCCACAATTTTGCAGACTCTCCTACCTCTGTGAGCCGTGCGCCCCAGAGGCCCTCCAGCGCAGCTGCTGCGTCCAGGCCTGCAGTAACAGAGGGCATCACCTGTCACTTTTGCCGCAAGCCCGGACACATGAAGTTTAACTGCCCGGAGCGGAGGCAGACCGCGCCAGCTCCTGCACCACCTACACCTCGCCCACGGCAACTGCCGCCAGCCAGCGCACCCCAGCCGGGAACACCCAACAACGTCATGTTCGCAGGTGGGAGAGGGATCCACTCCGCTACGAGCAACCACCAGCTGGTTACAGTGAACGACCAGCTTGTTACCGGTTTCCGCGACACTGGAGCGGATGTCACCCTGGTGCGTGCGCACCTGGTCCCGACGGAAAATATCCTCCCTGACAAATACCTTACCCTCACTGGTGTGGGGGGCACTCTTTCTCGCATTCCCCAGGCTCGGGTGTCCATCGATTGGGGGGTGGGGGTTCAAGAGAAGGTTGTTGGGGTCCTGGACCAACTGCCGGTCCCAGTTTTGTTGGGGACCGACCTGGGCAAGCTTGTGTCCTATTATGAACCTGCCCCAAGCCCCTCAGACTGCCAGGAGGGAGACGGACTCTCCGCCCACACTAAGGTACTTTGCACCAAGGGGCAAGAACAGGGGGGAGGTGGGTTGAATGTGCCCAGTCCAGGGGTACCGAGTCCAATAGTACCTGTGTCACAGGTACCTGTGTTTGATATACCGATTGTTTGTGATGAAAATGTTGTTGTACCTGTCACTGTAATTCATGCATGCAGCCAGGATGTGAGTAATGCCAGTATGTGCCAGTCTGAAGGTGTACCTGTACTGGCAGTAACACGCAGCCGCGCTGCTCAGAACCTGGGCTCAGAGCAGGTGGAAGAGGTTCCGGCCTCCTCCCCCTCCTCTGACCACAGGGATGGTAGCCTTCAGCCACTAACTGCATATGCCACGGGCCAGCTGGCTGAGAGCGAGAGTGCTGCATTTGTGCAAGCACTCCAGACTGACCCTAGCCTCGAGGCACTCAGAAGACAGGCTTCGGAGCCCCTCACGAATGAAGATACCTTCAAGGTATATTGGGAAGGTGGTAAGCTGTACAGCGAGCCTGTACAGCCCACCGAAGGTGAAACAAGTGTGGGTACCAAGTTGCTTGTGGTACCCAGTGCCTTCCGGGGGCATGTGCTGAAGTCCGCACATGACATTCCCCTGGCAGGGCACTTGGGAATCCACAAGACACTTGACCGTATCCAGGGTCATTTCTACTGGCCCAGGATGCGGATCGATGTGACCAACTATTGCCGCTCATGTACTGTTTGCCAAAAGGTAAAACGGGCTGGGAACCCCCGCAAGGCTCCCTTGTGTCCACTGCCAATCATAGGTGAGCCCTTTCACAGAGTGGCAGTCGACATAATTGGACCATTGCCCACTCCCAGCAGCAGTGGCAAAAGGTACATCCTGACGGTGGTGGATTACGCCACCCGCTATCCTGAGGCCATGGCGCTTTCCTCCCTGAGGGCGGACAAGGTAGCAGACGCGCTACTTAACATTTTCTCCCGAGTCGGGTTCCCTGCGGAGATGCTCTCCGATCAGGGATCCCAGTTTATGTCCGAACTCATGGAGGCCCTGTGCAAAAAGATACACATGACGCACATTGTCTCCAGTCCCTACCACCCGCAGACCAATGGACTGTGTGAACGGTTCAACGGGACGCTGAAGCAAATGCTGACCACGTTTGTTGAGTCGCAAGGTGGGGACTGGGAACGATACCTGCCTCATCTGTTGTTTGCGTACAGGGAGGTGCCGCAGGAGTCAACCGGGTTTTCCCCGTTTGAACTCCTGTATGGGAGGAATGTCCGAGGACCCTTACAATTGATGCGGGAGACATGGGAGGGCAAGGGCGACCCCACTGATGTCTCCGTGGTCGATTACGTCCTCAAGTTCAGGGACAAAATGGAGTCCCTGTCCGCAGTAGTGACCAACAACCTGGCCCAGGCTCAGGCCAAACAAAAAGCATGGTACGACCGCACTGCTGGAGAGCGGTCATTTGATGTGGGTGACAAGGTATATGCCCTTCTTCCCGTGAGGCAGAACAAGCTGCAAGCAGCCTGGGAGGGGCCTTTTACTGTAGTGCAGCGGTTAAACCCTCTGACGTATCTAGTGAACATGGGGGGCAGGAAGCAGAAGAGCTTTCATGTAAACATGCTGAAGGCCCACCATGACAGGACCCAGTATGCGCTGCCAGTGTGCAGCCGGTTAGAGCAGGGAGAGGCAGACCCCCTGTTAGACCTGCTGGCTGACGTACGAGATGTGGACGGCGACCTAAACGTCAATCCACAGCTCGCCTCAGCCCAGCAAGAGCAGTTACAGAAGGTGCTGGGCCAGTACCAGCACACCTTCTCCGGTATCCCGGGGCGGACCAGTATGGCGGTGCATGGGGTAGATACAGGTACCCATCCCCCCATCAGGCAATCCGCTTACCGTGTCTCTCCTGAGGTACAGGCGGACATGCAGAAGGAGGTGAGGGAGATGCTGGAGTTAGGGGTGGTTCAAAAGTCCAGTAGTGCCTGGGCAGCCCCTGTTGTCCTGGTCCCCAAGAAGGACCAGACAACTCGGTTCTGCGTAGACTACAGGAAACTGAACGCCATCACCACTACAGACGCCTACCCCATGCCTCGCATTGATGAGCTGCTAGATACACTGGCATCAGCCAGGTACCTATCAATCATGGATCTGAGCCGGGGGTATTGGCAGATACCACTTGCACCTGACGCGAGGCAAAAGTCGGCCTTCATCACCCCTTTCGGCCTCTTCGAGTTCACGATGATGCCCTTTGGGATGAAGAACGCCCCCGCCACGTTTCAGCGGGCCGTGAACGACCTGCTAGAGGGAATGCAAGGGTTCGCTGTAGCGTATCTGGATGACATTGCGGTGTTCAGCCCCACCTGGGAAGAACACCTCAAACACCTGTCCCAGGTACTAGAGAGGCTGGCCATGGCCAATCTGACGGTTAAACCGAGTAAGTGTCAGATTGGCATGACCGAGGTGCAGTACTTAGGTCACCGGGTGGGGGGTAACACCCTGAAACCTGACACGGGAAAGGTGGACGCCATCCTGGCATGGCCTCGACCTATCACGAAAAAGCAGGTCCAGGCGTTCCTGGGGACCGCCGGCTACTATAGGAAATTTGTTCCCGCCTATAGTACACTGGCGAAGCCCCTGACCGATGCCACTAGTAAGAAGCACCCCAAGGTTGTTAGCTGGACCCCCGCTTGCGAGAATGCCTTCCAGGCCTTGAAGCAGGCCCTCGCAAGCGCCCCTGTGCTTCAGGCCCCAGACTTCAGTCGTCGGTTTGTGGTGCAAACCGATGCCTCTGACTACGGTCTCGGCGCAGTCCTCAGCCAGGTGGATGGAAAGGGGGATGAACACCCTATCCTCTACCTGAGCCGGAAGCTCCTGCCCCGAGAGGTAGCCTACTCCACAACTGAAAAGGAGTGCCTGGCGATCGTGTGGGCCCTACAGAAACTGCAGTCGTATCTGTACGGCCGCTCCTTCACGATCGTCACTGATCACAATCCCCTGAGTTGGCTAAACCGTACTGCTGGAACCAACGGCAAGCTCCTACGGTGGAGCCTGTCATTGCAGCAGTACGACTTTACGATCCAACACAAAGCAGGCAGCCGACACCAAAACGCTGATGGGCTGTCGCGGTGTCAGGGGGAACCCGACCCAACAGCGCCAATAGCTGCTACGGAAGGCGTCCTGTTGACACCTCCCTGAGCAGAGCTCGGGAAGGGGGAGGTGTGACGCCGGGCGACGCCCAGTCGTCCGAGGATTCGCGGCCGAGTGTCCGATCGCAACCGTGATCGGAAAACTGACATTCTTTATTTTTAAAATAGAAGTTTTTCCTTCCTGCCTTCCCCCCCCCCTTTTGCCATGAGGGCTGAATGGGCCTGCGTTAGCATATGGCTAAAGCAACCTGGTTTAGCAAGAAATCCTGTTAAGGCTCCCGGAAAAGCTCTGGTGACACTAATGTGCTAATTGGGCAGAGCTGAAATACCAACAGAGTCTATTCAACAGGGGAAGCTAGCACAGCATGAGGTCTATTGACACCTACATTCCTCCCAGTCTTGACGGCACCGACTAAACTGAGTATGGAATGCATGGTGTTGATAACTTTGTCACATTTTGCAAATACCATCCATGGGAGGAATATGAAAATTACATAATTTTGTTTCCCTAATTCTGTAGAATATGGTGATACTAGACATAGCCAGGTAACCCGAGCAGGGGCTGAGATATGAATAATGGGGTCCCCGTGCGCCCCAAATATTGCAAGTTTGATGTCCTATGAACGTGTATTCTCAGCCCAATCTGAATATGAAATCGGTTTGCATGTGCGACAAAACCCCGGCGGGGTATGAAATTGGACATATTTTGTGGATGGCTGGAAGTTCCTCCCCTGAGAACTCACTGCCTGACACGCCCCTGGGCTGAGCTTGAGACTCCGCCCAGAAATGTCAGTGCTCAAAACTGATTGCATGAGGACCCCCAGCCAATTCCCCCACTTTCCATCATACCGAAAAGACTGCCACTGCTTGGGGAAATAGCAGTGGCCATCTTGCAGGCGGAGCAACGGCCATGTGGTTCGGCCATATTGCGAACTAACTGCAACAAAGGAACTTTGTCTTTTCCCGAACGGACTTTCCACAGAATCATAAGTATTCGTTCTTTTTATCCCTTTTTCTTTTATGTACTGTGTTATCACTGTCTCTCATCGTTTAATTGTTCACGATTGTCTGTATATATTAATTATTTATATTGTAACAAATAAAGGCTTTTTAAAAGGTCTTTACCTCTCAGTAAAACCTTCTATTCAGTATACACAGACGAGACCTAAACTTCCGAAGGGACGCTACTGTTTTGATAGATAGATAGGAATTGCACAGTTTTAACCGGTTGTTTGTTTCACAGGTCTATAGCCAGTTAGCAGTTTTCTCTGGGCTGATAGAAAACAGAGATGGTGGCAAATCTACCCCTGGGTTGGAGTAAAAGTGTATTTTCGTAACCTCACAGGCTCCCTACTGCGTCGTGACGCTCAAACTCCGCCAATTCTACGCAGATTGCGTCCATAGCTCTCAATCTGTGTGCTAGAATCGGATCGGACGGTTTTGCGTGTTCACGGCCAGTGGGGCTCTTGTGACAGGGGCTATTAAGTCTAGTTACGCTGCTGGATCCTATACATAAAATAGGATCTGTTCACAGTTAGTTTTCCAATGCAGAAAATGGCCCCCCAAAAATGTCCATTTTCTGCTGTAGTGAGAACACAGCTTCAAAGATGTGCCCCTCTAAGCATCCAATCACATCACCATCTACTGCATTGTCCTGCAACAATATCAATCTATATTCCTATTAAAGAGAAACTTTACTGAATATAAGTTAATAATGAATAGCATTGGTCATTTTTTACCATATTCATTTATTAATTATTTAGTCGGTGTTTGCCACGTTTAAAATCTTTCCTCTCCCCCATTTCCATTCTTAAAGTGAACCTGAGGTGAAAATAAACTGATGAGATAAACAATTATATTTTTTCTCCTACTCCTAAAAAATGATTTTTTTTTTAAGTATCCAAGGGTTTCATTGTATTGTTAAACATTTACAAAGTAGGTTGAATGTTTTACGCTCTCTAATTAGTGGCAGCCTATTAAGTGTCCCGGAGTTACATAGTTACATAGTTACATAGTTATTTTGGCTGAAAAAAGACATACGTCCATCGAGTTCAGTTAGAAAAAGGTCAATAGTTCATGTATTTTATCTCTTCCTGCTCTCAGAAGTTGTATTCTGCCAGGAAAACTTTTATGGCTGTAACTTGCTTATCAGTGTTTACTATATTCCTGACAAGCTACCAACAAGACAGAAGCTGTCATTTCCATGCCTAGAAATGAACTCTTTCAGGCAGTAAAAGAAAACACGTAAACCAGCCTGGTTATTACTATGTTTTGCACTATACCTACACATGTTTATCTCATCATGTCACATGTCGCATTGGGTACACTTTAAATTTATCACATTTGACAACATCTTTACAACTGACAATGCATTTCACTGTGGAATGTTTGCTTGTTGTGTGTTCCAAAGGGATTCGAAAAATCACCAGGATCCATAAGCAATTAACTTTTTATCCTGAAGTTTCCCCTAGGAGATAAATGTTCATCTTCTATTTCAAATAACTTTTCAGCACTTCGCATGTAAGGCTGCTCCAGGCTTTTTATCCTATAGCAGACATTTGTCCAATCATGGATACACTCATTACTATGATACAGATGCATCCACCGTTTGCACAGGGGCCTCTCTAGAAGATTGGCCTTGATGCCAACAGAGAGACTTAAAGAGGAACTCCAGCCTAAACAAACATACTGTCATTAAGTTACATTAGTTATGTTAATTAAAATAGATAGGTAATATAATCTCTTACCCACACTGTTTTAAAAGAACAGGCAAATGTTTGATTTCATGATGGCAGCCATCTTTTTGGTTGAAAGGAGGTGACAGGGAGCATGAGACACAGTTCCAACTGTCCTGTGCCCTGAGCACCTCTCCCAGTTGCTATGCAACATGAATAACAACACAGGAAATCCCATCATGCTCTGCACAGCATCAGGGAAAAAAAGCCCAGGATTTTTTCTTTGATGGGTGGAGCTTAGCTAAAAATGCAGATAAAAATGATACTTTGGTAAGAAGAACAAAGTTCTGATGCTGTGAAACTGTGAAAGAAACACCAAGCCTTTTCAGTTCTACTGAGTGGATTTTTAGTCCGGAGGTTCACTTTAAGCCACAATCTTGCAGAAATAACAGTTACCAGGGTTGGTGCTTCCATAGGGGCAAATTTGGCAATTGCCCAAAGTCGGTTAACAGCCCCCCCCCTTAGATCATCCCCCAATTGTTAGTGGTCTGTGGGGCCCCTGCAGGATGCTGGCAGCAGAGAGGAGGCATTATCACCCATTATATCAAGGCTGCACACTTCCTCTTGCATCAGTGTGGCTGTGCAGTAGCTGCGCAAGTAAGCCAGAGCTGCTGGTGTACGAATGGATCAATGCTGCTTCGCATGCGCAGCTACGCTTATATCAGTAGAGCAGGAACGCAGCCCCGAGGGAGGCCGCACAGAGTAAGTGGGAACATCAGAGCAAGGAGGGAAGCCTCAAAAGGATCTTGAGGGTTCCCTCTCTAAACACCCAAGATAATGTTAGACGAGGAAATCCTAAAAGAGTTGAAGTTTCAGAGATGCTAGCACCAGCTCTTCTTGCACCAACGATCATCCCCCATTCAAAGTCACTTACATTTTTTGTCTTACCCATTTTGACATTAACTTCCATGATAACTACATCGTCCAAAGCTGAACGTTCCTTATATAACCATCACTCTACGTCACTGTTGGACTGGTTTACTTTTAACCGCTGTCTGTCCACCTAACACAGGATGGCGGTGGGACAGCGGCTCTCTCAGCTCTCAGCGACGCCATATGGTGTCATCTCGTGAGGAGCGAGATCTGATGACAACTCACGCACATTCCCGTCAGCGTACACTGTGGGCCCCAGCAATCAGCCTGCCAGCCATAAATCAAATGTATTTATATTGCTGACACATTACGCAGCACTGTTCAGAGTAAAGCCTTGTCACTCAACTGTCCCTCGGAGGGGCTCACAATCTAATCCCTATCATAGGCATATGCCTATGTGTGTATCATGTAGTGCATGTATCGTAGACTATGGCCAATTTTGGGAGGGGAGGGGATAGTTGTTTTTTTCAAAAATATAGGTCTTTTTTTATATATATTTATATAAAAAAAATAGCAACATGTAACGATCGGTGTCAGCAACCAGAGAGAGAATCTGATCCTTAGCGATCCGCAGTATCCCCAAGAATACAGATATACCCGATTATTGAGGATCTGCGGAATCGTCAATAATCAGATATGTCTAACCTCTAGACACCTGAGATAGTGTAAGTGTTTTGGTGCAACAGTAATACTTTGAGGAGAGCACCCGTATAGAGGGTGCTAGGCAGTATGAGATACTGCTCAGAGAACAGGTTCCTTTCCAATGGTCTGATGCTCTCCAAGGGGTGGAGCCAGGCTGAGAGTGGGAAGGACCAGAGAGTGAGTGACACAAATGTTGAAGTGTCACTGACAGGTCTGTGAACTATCTCCAAACAGGGGAGATAGTTCTCGAGGTCGGACAGGCCAGGTCGGCAACAGACAAACAGCTCAGGTACAGAGACAGGAAACAGAGACAGAATCTTAAGACAAGCAGGGTTCAGCAACAGAGTATCAGATATAACGAAGTACCAAATCAGAAATCAAGAGAGTTGTCAGGAAAGCAGAAAGTCATAACAGATAATAACAATGCCTAGTCTTAGGTGTGAGCTCCATGATCATCAACACCCTGGAACTAGTCTGATATATAACAGAATAGTAATACAGTTCCCTAGTCTTGGGTGTGAGTTCCTTGATCATCAACACCCTGGAACTAGTATGGAGCATAACATAAATGATAATACAATTCCCTAGTCTTGGGTGTGAGTTCCGTGATCATCAACACCCTGGAACTAGTCTGGAGCATAACATAAATGATAATACAATTCCCTAGTCTTGGGTGTGAGTTCCGTGATCATCAACACCCTGGAACTAGTCTAACAAATAAACAGTACAAGGTAATCTGGCTCAGTGTGAATTCCCAAGTCCACTTGGTTCAAACACACTGTAAGGATCTGACTATGGTCTGAATGCCTCCACAAAGTGTTTGCAATGGCAGACGACCAGCAACTGACAAGCAGCAGAATATATAGTAGCTGGACTCTGCCGCCCCGCCCGATCCACTCAGCCAATCATGAGTCCTGCAGGAATCAGCTGACCTTCCTGATCAGCTGACACTTTCCCTGCTGGTATAAAGGTCCTGAGTTCAGGCCCGCGCACGCGTAGCTCTCCATCTGCCTATGTGCACTAACAGACCCAGCCACACCAAGCGCACGCTGCTGCATGCAAACAGCCGCTTTGCTGTCAGGACATGCGGCGGCCCTTCCGCATTCCACCATACTACCAGACGCGTGTCTATGCGTGCAAACCGCCGCATTGGACGCGGAGTCAGCCGCCTTGCTCTTGACACATGCGGCGGCTTTTCCGCGTTTTCTCACACAACAGCAATCAAATACCTCCAATAGAAAGTTCTATTTGTAAAAAGAGAATGCGGTAAAATTCATTTGGGCGAGAAATTAACCGTTTAAGTTGTGAAGTGCCGAATTGTAAAAAAATGGCCTGGTCGCTAGAGGGGGTATAAACCTCTGGGGCTTAAGTGGTTAAATAAAGGGTTTCTCTAATTTTTTGGCCACTCAGTGTCACTCAGTGTAGGTCAGTGTGTCAATTCATCTGATATTATCCAAGTGCAAATGCAAATAGGAAATTATGTTTCAATTCAATTTACGTCGTCATGTTGTAAATATAGTCACATGATAATCAGATTAAACTATTGAGCAAAGAACTAGCTGAGGCTGAGCACACACGAACGGGCTAAAGGTTAAAAAATCTCAAATGATTCCAGCAGAGAAGACAATGGGTAACTGCTGCAGTCCTCCCTTTGATATCTCAGTGTTTGTAAATAACAATGTTACTAAGCTTACATCAGTTCAAACCCATATTATCATTACTGTTGTCATTCACACTTTCATTGAAAGATGTTGTATTTAAAGTTTGAAGGAAAGCAGAAGCAATAGGTATATTCATTTCTTTTTAAACAACCCCAGTTACCTGGAAGCTCTGCTGATCGTTCTGGCATCAGTAGTGTCTGAATAACACACCTGTACAAAGTATGTGGCTAATCTTGTCAGATTTTTGACAGAAACATCAAATCTGCATGCTTGTTCAGGGTCTATGGCTAAAATAATTATAGAGGGAGGATCAACAGGACTACAAGGCAACTGTGTAAAATTAAAAAAAATATGTCAGCCTCCATATACCTCTAATCTCAGGTTCCCTTTAAATCTGTCTTGGACATCTTGCAAAAGTCAATTTATTGTCTAATAGACAAGTTTGGCAGATAGTTGGTAGGTGTGTATGAACCTTAACCTCTTGAGGACCATGGTGTTAAACCCCCCTAGTGACCAGGACATTTTTAGATAAATTGGCCACTGCAGCTTTAAGGCCAAGCTGCAGAGCCACACGACACAGCACACTAGTGATTCACCCCCCCCCCCTTTTCTCCCCACCAACACACGGCTGTCCCCAGTACAGCGCTGCTGCAGATCGATTCGCAGCGCTGTACAGGTACTTAGACGGTGGTTTTGCCGTCTAACAGTCTCCCGAGTGGCCACTCGGAGACTGAAGGCAGAGCTCCGTTCCACCCACTAAGCAGGAGAAGCACGCGATCTCCTGCAAACCAGAGCCCCAGAACGTTACGCCGATCGGCGTTAGGCGGTCCTGGGGCTGCTGCCGTGGCCACGCCCATCGGCGTGACGCGGTCGGCTACTGGTTGAGGACGGCTCTGCACCCAGATGGTCAATGTTGGAAACCACCACTTTAGTGA
Organism: Hyperolius riggenbachi; assembly: GCF_040937935.1. NCBI lineage: Eukaryota > Metazoa > Chordata > Amphibia > Anura > Hyperoliidae > Hyperolius > Hyperolius riggenbachi. Next base: position 57,342,165 of record NC_090653.1, on the reverse strand, counting down.
AAGTATCCCAGTCTCCCTTCCAAGTCCTACATCCCAATCTCCTCCACTATCTTCACCTATAGAGAATGTACCTACCTAACTACTGTTGCCCTCAGGACTTTTTCACACAATGGACCAAATGCAATTCATTTTTTCACCTGAGTTTTCTTCTAGGTGACAATTTTCAAACTTCTCAATAAAATGCCTTTTCAACCACTAGCAAGCAAACAAATAATCAAAATAATTTTGATAGCAGTTTTTCACCTACATTTTGGTACTTTTTCAGTTGCAGAGTGCTAAAATGTTATTATAAATCGAAGATGAAAATTTTTCTCCAAGGAGAAAACTTAGGGGAGAAAGTTAATTGCATATGGCCCAATGGCCCATATGCAATTCACTTTTTCACCTGAGTTTTCACCTAAGAGATAATTTTTCATCTTCTATTTAAAATAACTTTCCAGCATTCTTCAACTAAAAAAGTACCAAAATGTAAATGGAAAAGTACTATCAAAATTATTTTGAGTATTTTCTTGATTTCTGGTGGCTTAAAATGGATTTTATCGACAATTGTAAAAATATCACCTAGGAGAAAACTCAGGTGAAAAAGTAAATTGCATATGGCCCATTGTATAGAACTTGAGTTTGGAGAGAAGATGCTCATTTGGATTGGACGAAATTGAAATTTCCGCATTTCCAATCGGAAATCTGAAATCTGAATTTTGTGGAAATCTGATTTACCGCAACTCGGTACTTTTAGCACAATCACAGAACTCGGAACGATTAGACCAATCAGAAGAGAATGCAACATTTTTCGGCAAAAATCAGATTACTACGGTAATTTTAGACCATTAACAAGATTCCGTTTTTCTGATTTCCACATTTTTTGGGGGTAATTTTTGGGATTCTGTGGTGCAAAAAATGTCAAATAAAATACTCCTTGGAAATTGGAAAACTGGAAATCGTAAAAATGGAAAATCTGAAAAATGGAAAATCTGAAAAATGGAAATCAGAAAAACGGAAATTGCCATTTGGCAGAACTCCAAATTTCCACGGAATTGGAAATTGGCACTCGACCATCCCTAAGACCAAAGAACAACTCATATCAGCTAGGAGAATATGCAGAGGATCAGACTAACTTGTTCTCTGTTAGGCTTGGTGGTGTATTCTCCACAGTCAGCATGCAACGCATGAGCTGACGTGGAGGAGGTACACACACTAGCACCAGGAAACAGGCTATCCCTAGTATAGTGGAGGGGAGGACTGACTCCAATAGGAGATTGTGGCGCACAGAGCCGGTGCAGATCTGACAGCCACAAACAATGCTTTCATATAACGTCTCAGCGCAAAGTAGCGCTGAGCGCATAAACCGGAACTGAGGAGATCAGGACAGGTAGACAGAATGAACGCTTGCTAGCTAGCGGCTACTTAGCGACAGCAAGCGTCCAAAACCAGACAGACTGGAATGAGGCAGCCAATGCGATGCGGCGATGGCGTGCCTCACAAAGACAGGACAGGACAGTCAGAAAATAGCAGGATTAAGATAGATGAACGTAACACAGATAAAAATACAATAAGTATGTTTTCCTAGCGTATTACAATTACAGCTATCAATGAAACTATTTGTAACGTCTGACTAACATATGTATATATCGGCAATGAACCGATATATGACATAAGCAGGAACGCTGACTAGGACTGGAGTAATACAGGGAACAGGACTCAGAAGGATTCGCTATCTCTTCGCAGAGATGAACGCAATCCACAAACGGTAACAGAACAGGATTCAGAAGGATTCGTTATCTCTTCGCAGAGATGAACGCAATCCACAAACAGTAACAGAACAGGATTCAGAAGGATTCGTTATCTCTTCGCAGAGATGAACGCAATCCACAAACAGAACCAGGAGCAGGGTAACTACCTCAGCACGGGTGGTGACGGTACGCGCAACCTACCAAAACGTGCTGGAAAGCTGACTAACTGCACACAGGATATAAACAGTTCGTGTACGTATACATCAGCGACACTGATGTATTAACGTAACACAAATACAAGGAAAATAATAAACGTGCTGGTATGCATATATATTGGCAATGAACCAATATATGATGCAAAGACCAGCAAAGTATCTTTATAACAAGAAACAGGATCGGGGGCTAAAGCGACAGCAAGACAGGCTTAAGCTGAAGCTATGAAAACCCAAGGAAACCCTGCAGGAAGCAGATCTTTATATTGAGGTCATCCAATGGGAGCAGACATGCAGATTCCCACACAGGTGAATGATAATCAGTCACAAGCTGACAGCAGGGAAAGACAGACAAATCTATGCAGCTTGCATGGAAATAGATCAGAACTGCCTGAGCTGCAGCACTACTACTTCCAGTAATAGCTGCTGCAGCAGCGATCATTACAGTACCCCCGCCTTTAAAAGCGGATTCCAGACGCTTTTCAAAACTGAAATTCCCAACAAAACAGTCTGACTGATAATTCATGATGACTGGGACAGCCCGGCAAGACTGAATTCCAGAATCAGTCCCCACAAGACTGGACCCATCAGAACCAGAACCTACAGAACCATGCCCATCAGTACTACAAGCCCCAGTGTGACACCCATCAGAACCATGATTTCCAGAAGAAAGCCCTCCGAAACTCCCTGAGCGATACCCACCGCCTTCCAGGAACCGTTCAGAAACGCCAAAGCCTTTGCAATGCCCACCGGTACTGTCTTTACCAAGACAAAACCCACTGTTGAACCAGTCCAAGGCACCAGGACAAGTTTTCTCAGAGACCTCCCAGAACACCTTGAAGCTCCAAAGAGATCCCCATAGGTCAGAATGCCCCTTAGGCTCACATGGAGAACTATCAAGAACCCCTATGGAACCTAGGGCAATTCCCAAGTCAGGGCCACAAGGACAAACATCAATATCAGGGCTTTCAGGGACCAGAACCATCTCTGGGCATGCAGGCAGACTGGCAACATCAGAACGTGTTCCCACTAAGGAAGCATCAGAGCACGCTAACACCTTAGACACACTTGGGCATTCTGGCACACAAAGAACATCTGGGCACACCGGCACAAGAGAAACCTCTGGGCATGTCAAGGAACTGTGAGCCTCAGGGTCAGCCAAGACAGGACCAAAACCAGGACTGGCCAAAAAAAAAATCATCATGACTAAACTTCGCAACTACTGGACTTTTACACGAGAATGCTGGATCAGACTTAGATGTCGCTGATTCCAGCAAAGTCAGTAACAAATCAGATTCAGGGGCACTAACAAGACAGGACAAATCTTCTGATGTATGCACTGAACCAGATAGGGACTCCACAACTACCTCTGGACTGGACAGAGACTCATTTAATACACTGGATTGGAGCTCATGAGGCGCTGCAGAACAAGTCAGTATTGCAGCAGCCCCCACTGGACTAGGCAAAACTGAGGAATTCCCTGGACAGGAAGGGGACTCTGGAACCTCTGCCACAGCGGCCAGAGAACCAGAATCTTTCAGGATACAGGGCTGGGTTTCAGGAACACTCATCAGACCGGACTGAAATTCTGAGATTTCTATTATTTTGACCAGAGAATCAGAATTATCCATGTTACAGGGCAAGACTTCTGAAACATTCAGAGGACAGGGCTGGAGTTCCTCGGTTGTTACAACACTGGAGAGGGACTCAACATTGGTTAAATCAGACTGTGTACAGGGCAAGGTATCTAACACACTTGCTGACGAGGACAATATTTCAATGGCTTCTGCTTTGCTGGACAGAAATTCATCAAGTTTTATTAGAGCAGACTGTAATTCCAAAACAGCTGCTAGACAAGTGAATATTACTGCAACACCAACTGAGGTAAGCAGTGCCTCAGACCCTTCTGCTAGAGGGTTTGAAATATCCAAAGTACTGGGTGAAGCATAAGACTCTGCGACCACAGCTTCACTGGACAGGATCACTGAACAGTCCATATTGCAGGGCAAAACCATGGAAGCACCTGCTGGACAGCATAATGATTCTGTGACCTGAGTTTCATTGGAGAGATCTACTGCACAATTCATGGTACAGGGCAAATTTATTGGAACATTTTCTGAACAAGGTAATAATTCTGCGATTTCAGGTTCACAGAGCAGATGCTCTGAGCTATTCACGAAACTAGAGCGAGGTGTAGAAACAGGAAGATCAAGACACAATGTTTGCGCATCTGAATCACCATTCATTTGTAAAATTGGAAAATTCAGATGCTGGGGTTCTGAGTTTACTAGACAGGATTGCTGGGACTCGGAAACTGATGTAGTGCATCTATTGGCATCTGCTGGATCAGACAGGAGTTGAACTTTATTAACACAGGTAATTTCTGCAGAAGTGTTTGCAGAGACAGGCAAGATTTTTCTGGTGTCTGTTTCACTAAACAAAGAGTCATGAGTACTGGCTAGGCTGGACTCGGAAGTCAGCAGGACCTCTGGATTCTCTGCTGAGAAATTTGCGCAGGGCAAGGTTAAGAATGTATAAGTGGCTTCTGTTTTACTGGGAAGTAACACTGAGTTATCCATGGTACAGGGTGGAATTGCAGGAACTTCAATTTCACACAAAAAGAGCTCCGAATCACCTGCTGAATCAGCCAAAGGTGCTGAAGCAGGCGGGTCAGAACGCCAAATTTGCGAATTCGGAGTCACATAAAAATCATCCAAAATCAGTTCCCACACATCAATCAAGGGAGCCACACAGTCATACCTACACACACCAGCCTCTATTAGGTTATAGGCTGACTTAATGCATGCGTTCAATACCATTTCACTTTTTGCACTGTAAAATTGACAAAATGAACTTGAATCATTCTTCCATTCACAGACCAGGGCTTCCATCTCTCCCCTCTCGAATGGAGGATCCCATGCATACTTAACAGCGAAACATTTAGGCTGATCACAGTCTGCAGATATGATTGTGGCAGGCACATGTATAGGGTTAATTAGCAGGTGATTGGCAGATTCCTTATTCTTAAGAATCTCCAATACCTGTAGCAAGTGTTGAACTGTAGTGTATGCAAACTTCCCTTGGTTCACAAATAAGTTGATTTGTTCAATACTCTGTAATATCTCATCATAATCATACTCAGATAATTCTTTTAAACAAAAATCTTTATTTTCCCTAGCCAGGGAGGAAAGTTCATTAGTAGTTTCATAAGTCCATTTAACTCCCCTGAAAGACAATTGCATTTCATTATCTGTTAATGGCAGAATCTCATTATAGGTCTCAGTCGCTGAGGATAACGATTCTGCAGATTGGACACGTTTCTTAGAACGTTTGCGTTTTGCCTTTGACCTTGCGGTTTTTGGTGATTTATTCAAAGCTGCAGGAAAATTATCAGTAACACTTTCTGCTTGCTGCTCATTCTTGCAAGCAATTGAAGGAGCAGCTGATTGGCCTGCTGCCAGGAGTTCATTAAGAGGAAAAGGCAATGGATCTATGCGCAACCAGTTATGGATCACAAACGCTAGAAATTCCAGCGGTCTATCTTTCAAATCGGAATGATTGAGAACATCAAATGCCCACTGGAATAATTCCCCTTTAAACAAAATATAACTTAGTTGGAGTGCCCAGGTTGAAACAGGAGTCGCTTGGAGATCAGGATTGGTCAGGAACCTGGCACATTCAGAGAAAAACTCATTTTCTGTTTCAGAGCTAAGTTCTTCAAATTTCTTAAAGGAACAGGAACCATAATTAACAGTGTCATACTTTCTGGGAATCCCCCCCACAATGGGGATTGGTAATGGGGTTTTCATAATGTTAGGCTTGGTGGTGTATTCTCCACAGTCAGCATGCAACGCATGAGCTGACGTGGAGGAGGTACACACACTAGCACCAGGAAACAGGCTATCCCTAGTATAGTGGAGGGGAGGACTGACTCCAATAGGAGATTGTGGCGCACAGAGCCGGTGCAGATCTGACAGCCACAAACAATGCTTTCATATAACGTCTCAGCGCAAAGTAGCGCTGAGCGCATAAACCGGAACTGAGGAGATCAGGACAGGTAGACAGAATGAACGCTTGCTAGCTAGCGGCTACTTAGCGACAGCAAGCGTCCAAAACCAGACAGACTGGAATGAGGCAGCCAATGCGATGCGGCGATGGCGTGCCTCACAAAGACAGGACAGGACAGTCAGAAAATAGCAGGATTAAGATAGATGAACGTAACACAGATAAAAATACAATAAGTATGTTTTCCTAGCGTATTACAATTACAGCTATCAATGAAACTATTTGTAACGTCTGACTAACATATGTATATATCGGCAATGAACCGATATATGACATAAGCAGGAACGCTGACTAGGACTGGAGTAATACAGGGAACAGGACTCAGAAGGATTCGCTATCTCTTCGCAGAGATGAACGCAATCCACAAACGGTAACAGAACAGGATTCAGAAGGATTCGTTATCTCTTCGCAGAGATGAACGCAATCCACAAACAGTAACAGAACAGGATTCAGAAGGATTCGTTATCTCTTCGCAGAGATGAACGCAATCCACAAACAGAACCAGGAGCAGGGTAACTACCTCAGCACGGGTGGTCACGGTACGCGCAACCTACCAAAACGTGCTGGAAAGCTGACTAACTGCACACAGGATATAAACAGTTCGTGTACGTATACATCAGCGACACTGATGTATTAACGTAACACAAATACAAGGAAAATAATAAACGTGCTGGTATGCATATATATTGGCAATGAACCAATATATGATGCAAAGACCAGCAAAGTATCTTTATAACAAGAAACACGATCGGGGGCTAAAGCGACAGCAAGACAGGCTTAAGCTGAAGCTATGAAAACCCAAGGAAACCCTGCAGGAAGCAGATCTTTATACTGAGGTCATCCAATGGGAGCAGACATGCAGATTCCCACACAGGTGAATGATAATCAGTCACAAGCTGACAGCAGGGAAAGACAGACAAATCTATGCAGCTTGCATGGAAATAGATCAGAACTGCCTGAGCTGCAGCACTACTACTTCCAGTAATAGCTGCTGCAGCAGCGATCATTACATTCTCAGAACCAAGCCATGGACCATACAGGGAAGATCGGTCAGCAGGTAGGATCAGACACAAGAGGATTGCATAGAGAACAGCCTAAACAGAACAGGTCACTGAAAGCTATGACAGATATTGAAGCACTGTCAGAGAGAGGCTAAATGGGAAAGGTAATCAGAGCCACCTGGGATGTGTAGTAGGGATTCTCATGTGGGGCACATGTGCACACAGGTTGCAGTGCTGAATCCCACCATTCGATCATGGCACAAACTAACTACCTACTTCTTTTCTGGACAAGATAGCATAGATGAAGAATATAACAGGAACCAGACAGCATCAACCCACAGACTAGGACCAATCTGTAAGCTTCACAAGAGCCACCCAGATGAACCCTTGACATTTGGTTAGAGGGTGGAGAGGGAATGACCTCTCAATCACGTAAAGTTATGTTCTCTGTTTTAGGGCAGTATCAACAGAAATAGCTTGGTAGGGGTTCAATGGAGCAAAATTTAACATGTGTGAATGAAAGTTTATATGGCAGATATAATCATAGGGATTCTATGTCATGACACTCATCCACCAATAAATTCAGGATTTTCATGTGAAATTTGGCCCATGTCCTAGATGTTTCCTTGTTCTGAGTAGGGTTCATAGAACCCACTTAATAAATAAAGCTTGCTCCAATAATAAAACAATAATGACCATATACTGTAGATCTCAAGCAGAAGTGTAACTAGAGGGGCACATCCCCTGTGATTGCAGGGTGGACCAGAACTGTTTTGAAACCCCAACTACTAACCTTTTCTTACTCCTATACAGGGGACTATATTTCAGATCAGGATTTTTGTGGCTGTGGGGTCCATCTCACATATAACCCTTGTGAGATAGAGCCCAGGGCCATGGAGGGCACCAAGGGAAGGGGTGTGAACATTAGTGTGACCCCATCAAAGTTTGGCTGGAGGGTCCCATGAAGATACTGATTCCACATCACAATCCTTGAAGGCGATGCCTAACATTTCCACTAAATAGACAGACGAACTGTTGAAGTAGGAGTTATTTCACTTTGCATAACATTTGTCAAGTAACACAGGTTCTTCTTTAATACACTCACCCGTGCAGTAGTTTCTTTGGTGTTATAACTTGTTGCCATCAGTTCAAATCTGAAAATAACTAGTTTGGTATGACTGCTACTTTAAGGCTCAGTTCAGTAAGTTGCATAAGTGGGCAGACCCATGATGATTAATGTGTCATTACTTTATGATAAGAACCCTAACAATATCAATATCAGTTATACCTGGTATTCTTGGGACTTTTACTGACCCGATTGGGACCACAGAGGCTGAGTTGACTCCTTATCTGACTTATGAATAAATAACCAAACAGAATGCTTACCTATCTAACAGTTACACAACTGTATTTTGGTGGAGTTCAAAGGAGTGACCTCAACAGCTATCAACAACACCCACGTACATTATTCCTCCGGTCATTCTTCTCTTGGAGTGACTGAATTCTTGGAAAATGTAACCAGCCCAGAGCATAGAATAGAAAACGTAAGGAAACTATGGCTTTTTTCACTTTTATATTACTATGTATGCTTGATTATTATCAAAGCCTCCTATTTTTACCCAAGAGAACAGTCAAAAGGGTTAATGCAATTAAAAACAAAAGGGACTTTTACACCCCCCACCTTCACCCACACTCCTTCCAAGAAAACCCCCACACTCACTCCCTGCAGCTGCTCCCATCAATGAGCTAGTTTGTAATCAGTTTCGCCAGGGGCGTAACTGGAGGGGAGCTGCACCTGTGGTTGCAGGGGGCCCAGAGCTGTGGGGTCCCTAACTACTAACCTTCCCTTCCTCCGATACAGGAGATTATACTTCAGATCAGGTGTTCTGTGGCTACACTTGTTATGGATGTGAAGATCATGATGGCCACACTTGTTTTATGACCCTTGTGAGATGGGCCTCAAGGTCGTGAAGGGCACCAAGGGGAGGCAAAGGAAGAGGAGTGTGGGAGGCCCCATCAAAGGTTTGCTCGGTGGCCCCATGAATTGTAGTTACACCACTGAGTCCCGCTGTTACACTTGTCCTCTACCAATCCCACCACCAGCCACTACTAATTCTGCAACAGAACATGTCACAGACAAAAATGGATTGAATGAAGCTAGAAAAGTTATTATTTTTTTGGAGGGAAGGGGGTGGGAGAGACTGATTTTATTCATCAGAACTGTTGGGACAGGACGGCTGAAGCTTCAGGAGAACCGGGATGGTAAGCTAGCAAAGGTGAGGAAAAGGTGATGTCTTTGGATTGTGGTAGACAATTGCGACCTTGAAAGGCGTAAATGTTGTTCAGTGTGGTTTAGTATGGGGATGGCAAATCCCATATCAAGCATCTGGGGGTTTGAAAACCTGTAAATCCGAATGTGTATTCGGGTATGCAAACCTGTTCACCCTGCCATCTGTATTTGTCAGATCGACGCATGCATCTGCTCTGAAGTAGAAGATAACCCTTGAACATCCATACAATATGGATGCAGTAATCTTCCTGATGGGTCTGTTGCTATGTAAATGATACTCATGAATACTATACTGATACTCACTGGCATTTTTCTTGTACCCACTTATATGCTGAATAGGCTTACAGAATTTCTTTTTGGGTTCTGTTTTCTCACAGTTGATTAATTTTAGGGATTTGTTTTCGGCCACCACCACCACCTCAGAGCAGAATCATCCAACCTAGCCAGGTGCCTGGGGCCTAGTGGGTGACAAGAGGCCCACCTTCCACCTTTTCTGACCTCTCCCCCTTCAGCTTACCAAAAGGACCACAAGAGGGCACCAAATGTACTACCTTGCCTAGGGTCCCATTACATCTTAATCCATTTCTATACCACCTTCAACTTATTTGCCATCATTTATTTGTGAAGTGTTCAAAGACAGGCACACACTTGTTTACAGTAAGGTACTGAAATGTATCCTGACTTTTCAACGCTCGTCCTATTTACTTCCTGTGATCAATATTCCTGTACTCAGGCAGTTTGTGTAGCAATTCTTCAGTGGAATTACATTTCATCCTAACTGTTTTCAGAAGCTGTTACTGGTCTTCTGAGTGATAATAGTTCAAACATGTGCACCTAACAGGCCCTGACATACAGGTGACACTCGAAAAATTAGAACGTCTTGCAAAAGTCCATTTATTTTCATAATTCAACTTAAACCGTGAAACTAATATATGAAATATGAACCCTTTGCAGGTGTTGTGGATTAAACAGCTGAGTAGAGTCTGACACGTTGAGCTTAGAATATTGAACATGTTCGCAATATGCTAACGATCTTAAATTTTGATTTGGGGGTTTTCATAAGCTGTAAGCCATCATCATCAAAATTATAACAAATAAAGGCTCAAAATATCTTGCTTTGCGTGTAATGAGTCTATTTCATATTAGTTTCACCTTTTAAGTTAAATTACTTATATAAATGGACTTTTGCACTATATTCTATTTTTTTGAGTTTCACCTTTAATGTTTATTCTTAATTAATTGAGCAAAAGAAAAAATAGTCAATCATTAACCACTTCGGTACCAGCATCCTCTGCACCCTTAAGGACCAGAGGCTGCTGGTACAGTAAAACGCCACATCCAGACGAATCGCCGCAAAAATCCACTGCTCCCACTGGTCACGCCGCTCTGTCCTCGCCGCAGGCTCCACTCTCTGACGTCTCTATGACGGCAGAGCACTGTGCGCCGGTCAGGAGCCGCTTTCATTGGCTCCTGACCCTGTCACTCAATGTAAGCCAATAGGATTGGCTTACAGTGATGACAGGGCCAAGAGCCAATAAAAACGACTCCTGACCGGCGCAGAGCGCTCTGCCATCATAGAGACGGCAGGGCGAGCAAATGGCAGCGGGGAAATGTGACATAGAGTTTATGTCCAGTCAGAACCGCAGCGCCACCCGATCGATGTAGATTCGGACTGCGTCAGTCCGCATTAGGTTAATAAAGGGGAGAAAGTTGTATACCTCAAAATGAGTATTAGTATCCATCCATCCAATCAGTCCGACAGACGTACATTCATTTGTTTCCTTCCCTCTATTGCTATAACAAGAATTGTCATTCACCCTTAACCCTCCAACCTTCTGCCAACCTTACCTAAAACGTATTCTAACTTCCTATGTCACCAACTTATTTAAACAATCTCTGCCTCCCTCTATTTTCTGAGCCTGCCACCCTCCTTAATTTCCTTGTCCATACCAGCAATGTTTCCAGCCTTGTAGGGCGAGATCAGAACAGGATTTTACTACCTCCCAAACCTCAAGTTCTAGAAATTGAAACATACAGGATATCCAGTCCATTAATTATGGCCCATCTGGGGCCTTCTTCTAGTTTTAGGCAATTCGACTTTTGGCCACTAGCTGCTGGCCCTGACAGGTCACATATTCCCCCTCCTCCCACCACCATACTTTTTGGATGGACAATCAGGGTTCAAGTATGTTTTACAAAAAGTCTATATTTCCTTCCAAAATTTCGGGATGATTGGGCAGGATGTAAAGAGCCAATTCCCGCGTGGCATCTTCTCCAACACAGATTGTTCTGGTTTCTACCCATGGTAGCCGAGCGCTGAGGAATAAAATAGCATCTAGACCAGTGGTCCTCAAACTAAGGCCCGCGGGCCGAATGTGGCCCCCTGAGGCTTTTTTACCGGCCCCACACACAAAATGTATTACTTATAGAGGCAGTCAGCTACATCTTTAAATATTGGTGGTCCGCATATAGAATAGCAGTGCACCACCCATCCACATGGAAGCCAGAAAGCAGTAATTTGCTGGTTTCCAATCAAATTCCACATCAGGTGACATTGCTGTCCAATTGGACTGCAGGTTGTCACCTGGGTATGCTTCACTGTCTGGCCCGCAAAGACTTCTACATCATTTTATGTATACTCCGGCCCCCCAGCAGTCTGAAGTATGTTGGACCTGGCCCTCGACCCAAAATGTTTGGGGACCCCTGATCTAGACACTAGTTTGTAATTAGTTAATTTAGTAAGCAGTGTTACGAGGAAGTCTTATTTTTTTGGAATATTTTTTGTCCAGTTGAACGTATGATTGTCAAAATCTGATTTCCATTTACCGCAAAAACTGGGAGTAGCGGGTTTGAGAGACATATCCAAAAAAGAATACAGTTTTAGTTATGGCTTAATTATAGTTTTAGCTTTTTGGAAGAATTGTTCATATGGGTAAAGTTGTAGGCAAAGGTGTATTTTAACCAAGGGCATCCCTGGTTAACAATTACTCTCTGCAAAATGCTGAACTAATACACAGCTTACCTTTTACTTCATTCTGTGATTCCTTCACTTTCCATTTGTTTTATTAGTTTATAAAGGTGCGACTCTCTTCCCGATCATGTCCTGTAAACGCTATATATCTTGTTATACAACTGTCTTCACTTATTACTGTGCCATTTATGTTGTACACTACAACTGCATAATGCAGTCATGTATTCTGTTTATTCTGTACCGGGCTATGGAAGATGATGGAGCTTCAATATGCAAGAATAAGAATAATAATAATAATGATATTAATTTGTATTATTATAATGATTATCGTTGTTGTTGTTGTTGTTGTTATTGTTATTATTATTATTATTATTATTATACTAATACAAATTTATATTATTATTATTATTATTGTTGTTTTTCTTATTAAAGACAAAGTTACACAATTTAAGAAGGTTGAAAGTAGAATGAGGTATATTTTTATTCATTCTTTTGATTGGCCTGCAATTTACATAACACACCTTATAGAACAAGGTTTGACGCTTAGAAATCTGTACTGTATGTATGTGTAATCAGAGATGATCAATCAGATGCGAATATTGGGCTAAACTATTGGATTTCTTGATCATTTTGATCTCACTTATTTTTCTGCGCCACCTTAGGTTCACTTTAAAGTGTAACTGTCGGGCATAAAATCAAAAATCCATTCTTTATTTTTATCTGGTAAACAAGTAATAAGGATGCTAACCAGGCAATCCAAAAGTTAAAATCTCTATTACTTTTCTTGCTGATGAATGATCATTCACCAGTTTACCTGACTCTTATTTGGTACGTTACCGCACAAAGGAAGTTGCAGGGCATGCTGGGTTGTCCTTTTTTGCTTCTGTACATTAGTTTAGTCTGAGGGGAAATAAAGAAGCAAAAAATGACAACCCAGCATGCCCTGCAACTTCCTTTTTGCAGCAACGTACCAAATAAGAGTCAGGTAAACTGGGGAATGATCATTTATAAACAAGAAAAGTAATAGAGATTTTAACTTTTGGATTGCCTGGTTAGCATACTTATTACTGGTTTACCAGATAAAAATAAAGAATGGATTTTTGATTTTATGCTCGACAGTTACACTTTAAAGAGGAACTTTAACCAATAATTAAACTTCATTCCAATCTGTAGCCGATACCCCCTTTCCCATGAGAATTATTTTCTTTTTCTCAAATAGATCATCGGGGGCTCTGAATGGTTGATATTGTGGTGAAACCCCTCCCACAGTGTGATGTCATGGTCATGCAGCTTCCTTTCTGTGAACCTCATTGCACTGTTGGGAAATAACGACTGTTTCCAACTGTACTAACAATAGAGGTGACTAAACCTCTTGGATCTGTATAGTTGTGCAGGCTGTAGCATTATTTTACTGTGAGAAAAGTCCCTACTAGTGTAGCATAAGCAATTCAAATTAGCACTGCACTTCAATACACAACCAGTCTTTAACACATTAAGCTCAAATAAAAAGGTATCAAGTGTATATAGAAAAGTATGACAAATTGTATTTAATCAATGGTGATTAGCAAGTTAAAATGGGGGATAAAGGTAGGGAAAGAGGGTTGATCAATAAAATCAATAAGGGATATAGCGGGGCTACAATGTCACATTGCTGGCCAGCTTACAATAGACATACACCAGTCATATGCACCACACATAAACAAGCTCAATGCTAACATGTAGCTGTAGGTCTACAGATGGTACCACTTTAGCCTCTCAAAACTATTTTCTGTGCAATAGAAAGCAGGGGGAGATGGTATATAGTTGGAACAAAAGTCCTTAAAGGGAAGGTTCAGGGGGTATAAAAAAAAAAAAAAAATCCATATCCACTTACCTGGGGCTTCCTCCAGCCTGTGGCAGGCAGGAGGTGCCCTCGCTGCCGATCCAGAGGCTCTCGGTGGTCTCCGGTGGTCGACCCGACCTGGCCAGGCCCGGCTGCCAGGTCTGCGCCTGCGCAATACAGCCCGGAGGACGTCCGATGACGTCAGCGCGCAAGCGTGGGACGCAGAAGAGCCGGTCGTTGGAGCGCAGAAGATCCCGACCTGGCAGCCGGCCTGGCCAGGTCTGGTCGGCCACCAGAGACCACCGGGAGCCTGCGGAGCGGTGGCGAGGGCACCTCCTGCCTGCCACGGGCTGGAGGAAGCCCCAGGTAAATGGATATGGAATTTTAATTTTTTTTCATACTCTCTGAACCTTCCCTTTAATACAGTGCTCTGCTCTGCATATATCTTCCTCAATGGTATAGTCCATTAGGTATTAGCAGTGGATATCCAATCGATTAGTCAGACTTTTAATGCTATTAGTATAAGCTAAGGTCTGGTTAGTGCATAGATAGCAAGCAGTCCATATCTTCCCGTGCTAGCACGCTAGTAGGCATTATTATTAGTACTCATATGCAGTCCAAATTTCATATGTAGCATTAGGGTAGTATAGCAAAGGCATCTCACCACTTTCCTCCGCTGTGGTCACCCACTCTTACCCGCTGCTGCGAGCTTCAACACACTTGCCGTTACGTATAATGTCCCAGCTGAGCGGCGGTGAGCGGACCCTTGATCTGCTGGCGTCCCAGCCTGCCAAGCAAGCATTATCACCCTCTGTGCATATGTACAATATATCTACTGTGTATATATATATATATATATATATATATATATATATATATATATATATATATATATATATATATATATATATATATATATATATTATTAGCCTATCACATTGTTAGTGGGTGGTATAGATAATTGCAGTTGGTGCTGTCTAGTTTTGTTTTTTTTGGTATTCCAGTAGCAAAGATGATGACCTACAGGCTGACTGTGGATCGAGCATTATTTACAAATTACACAGTGAATAGAAATCATTTTTTGATCTCTCTTCTATTTTTTTACTTCTCACTTTGTAATGTATTCAGTTATTTTTTTCCCCTACTACTATTTTTTGGCAAAGTTCCTCTTTAAGGAATATATTTCTTGAATTTGCTTCTGCTTTAGTTTGCCAAGTTTATATACTGTATTACGCTCTTCTAAGTGGCAAGCTTTCACAGCTCTCTACTACCACCTGGGGGACACAGGCCATCTCAACAGTCACAGGAAATTGTTCTGCAGATAATTAATAAAACATTAGATTGGATATTACATATGTGTATTGTCAATTTTAAATGTTATCTTTACAAAAATATCTTTGCATTCCAACAAGCGAATTTCTGAAACTCACAGAAGGCTCAAATCAATGGAAAGCAGGGGCGTAGCAATAGGGGTTGCAGAGATTGCGACCGCATAGGGGCCCTTGGGCCAGATGAGCCCCCGAAGGGCCCGCCCTCAATTGCAGTATTAGCTCTCTATTGGTCCTGTGCTCATAACAAACACTTCTATAGATGCTGTGAATGATAATAATCATTAACAAACTCTTCCCCAACCCCTTCTTGCACCTCTGACACTGTAGTTGCCATTGGCAGGTTTTGGTGCACCGTATCAATTGTTATGTATGGAGTGCTTGGGGGGCCCCATTGTAAAACTTGCATCGGGGCCCACAGCTCCTTAGCTACGCCACTGATGGAAAGGAATGTTGATTGAAGTTTATTTAAGTATATTGCTACCCGTTTCGAGAGACCAAATCTTCCTTTCATTAGGCTTTAGTCTTTGCCTGAGGAAAGGAGGACTTGGTCTCCTGACTAAAGGCTTTGCCTGATGAAAGGAGGACTTGGTCTCCTGACTAAAGGCTTTGCCTGATGAAAGGAGGACTTGGTCTCCTGACTAAAGGCTTTGCCTGATGAAAGGAGGACTTGGTCCCCTGACTAAAGTCTTTGCCTGAGGAAAGGAGAACTTTGTCTCCTGACTAAAGTCTTTGCCTGAGGAAAGGAGGACTTGGTCTCCTAACTAAAGTCTTTGCCTGATGAAAAGAGGACTTGGTCTCCTGAAACACATTGCAATATACGTGCTTAACCACTTCGCCATATCTGGACGCATATATCCGTCCAGATAGGCAGTGGTGCTGCAGCCGTGTGGTGCGCGCGATCGGGCGCGCGCCCGCGCGCGCCCCCGCTGCCTCCCGCTGCCCCCCCGATCAGTGAATGGGAATATAATTCCCATTCACCGATCCAAGTCCCCGGCAGAAATACCGACGCTTTCTCATCAGAGAGCGTGGTATTTCTGCCCCCAGGAAACAACTTCTCTTCATTTTAGTTCCTAGATGCGACATCGTTCGCATCTAGGAACTTTTTGAATGTGGCCATCTTGTGGCCAAATAGTAAACTGCACCCACATACCTGTATTAAATAAAAAATACATTATTTTACATCTAAAATTGGCTATTTACCTCCCAAACTAAAATTACCCAAATACATTTTTGTATCAAAAAAATAATAAAAAAAATTACAATTAAAAAAAAAAAAAACTACATAAATAGTTACCTAAGGGTCTGAACTTTTTAAATATACATGTCAAGAGAGTATCTTATTACATTTTTTAAAATTATAGGCTTGTAAATAGTGATCGATGCAAATTGAAAAAATGCACCTTTATTTCTAAATAAAATATCGGCGCCATAAATTGTGATAGGGACGTAATTTAAATGGTGTAATAAGCGGGACAAATGGGCACATAAAATACATGGGTTTTAATTACTGTAGCATGTATTAATTTTAAACTATAATGGCTAAAAACTGAGAAATAATGTTTTTTTTCCATTTCTATCTTAATCTTCCTGTTAAAATGTATTTACAGTAAAGTGGCTCTTAGCAAAATGTACTACCTAAAGAAAGCCTAATTAGTGGCGGAAAAAACGAGATATAGATCAATTAATTTTGATAAGTAGCGATAAAGTTATTAGCGAATGAATGGGAGGTGAACATTGCTTGGATGCATAAGATTTTCGAAGCTGTAGGCTGAAGTGGTTAAATAAACTTCAATCAACAATATATGGCAGCCGCAATTTCTTCTTTCCTACATGCATCACTGCATTACAATTAGACCACCACGCCAACTGCCCATGAGCTGCTTGTGCAAGACTCGTGGAGTAGCGCGGAGCTTTGCTTTTTGATTCCTCACTCCTGGAGCTGACGCTTTGTGCAGCTGCATATAGAGCTACTTGCACACACGCGAGGTGTAAAACCTCAGAGCCGCTCGCTGCCTGCCAATGACCATCCCCTGAGTGAAGGAGGAATCCAGCTGCCTTTGTGCCTGATCCCTGGAGGGATAAAAGCCTACACGCTGGCTACTCCTGTACAGGTTCGCCAGCAACTTCTAGAAGTGAGATTATTCTGAATTCACCCAATCCACAGCTGTACTGTTCCCCTGAGTGCGCTCTGTCTCTTCTTGTCTCAAACACAGACTATTATGAGTACAGTTGCTTTTAGACTGTGCTGGAACTTTCAACTTGCTAAAGGAGCAATGCATTTATATGCACAGAGCAGGAGCCAATCATAAGTCATTGGCCACACCTAGACTATTTAACTGACTGGCAAAGCCAATGTACAAAAGTCAAAAAGTTAAAAAACCAATGATGACATGGTCACACATCAAGATAAGTAAACAGTTTGACAACAGACATAAGTTTATCAGACTATACAGTATACAAAAAAGATATACAAAAATTCTCCCCATCCCTGGCAAATCTGTTTATGGGATGGTGGGAGGAGCTCCTAATCTTTGGAGCGGAGAACCCCTTTTCAGAGTATATTTTTTGGTATGGAAGATACATAGATGATCTGCTGCTGATATGGGGGGTCCCTCAGACTTTCTGCCCAATTTTCTGACATATTGTAACAATAACAACTTTAATTTATCTTTCACTATGTGTCATGACTCCACTCAGAAAAATTATCTTGATCTAACTCTATGTGGCTCTCAGACATCGGGCAAGATTGTCACGAAAACCTATAGAAAAGCTTGTGCTGGCAACTCACTTTTGCTGGCATCAAGTTGCCATCGGAGCCATACGTTGAGGGCAATTCCCTATGGGGAGATGGTGAGAGTAGCCCGCAATTTTTCTGACCCTAGTGCCTTGGGGTAGGAGCTGGATGTGGTGGGGGAGAAGCTCCGGGAGCGGGGATATAGCGATCAATTGATTAAGAAAGCGAGACAGCAGATATTGCGCAATAAGCACCAGGATCTGTTGAGTATGGGAACCAGAAGCAGGACTGAGCAAAAAAAGAAATCTTACTTTTTTAACTTCTTATAGTTTGGAATACAATAAGATTATCAATATTGTAAAGAAATATTTGCCGGTCCTGCACTCAGACCCTAAGCTCCGCAGGATCCTGGGTGAAGGATTTGCTTTTTCTGCGCGTCGTGCCCCCACGTTGGGGACTCGTCTCTCTCCGAGTCTTTTTTCCAGTTCTCCCAGGCCAGCTCCTACCTGGTTGACCTACAAAAGTTAATTTAGGTGCGGGTATAATACATGCAGGTACTGCTGTGTCCACAACCAGACGCGAGAGATTTTTTCGACCTCCAAAGGTGAGAGATTTGAAATGAAACAATATATTAACTGTAATTCCAGTAATGTTGTTTATCTCATCGCCTGTGTTACCTGTGGACTGCAGTATGGAGGGTGCACTACCCGCCCCCTGAGGCAACGGATCTCAGAGATACACAATGATCATTATAATCATTATAATGGACCAGGCAGATGCATCAGGAATGAGGCATATGTCACTCAAGTTTCCAGTGTATCCAAGCACTTTTTGAGAGAACATCGGGGGGATATGGCAGGTTTTACATTTCAGGGTTTAGAGAGTAGAGTTGTGCCGAACGGTTCGCCTGCGAACGGTTCCATGCGAACTTCCGTGGTTCGCGTTCGCGTCCCGCAGGCGAACCTTTGCGGAAGTTAGGTTCGCCCCATAATGCACATGGAGGGTCAACTTTGACCCTCTACATCACAGTCAGTAGGCCCAGTGTAGCCAATTAGGCTACACTAGCCCCTGGAGCCCCACCCCCCTTATATAAGGCAGGCAGCGGCGGCCATTATGGTCACTCGTGAACCTGCCACTGTATACCTGTTCTGTTTAGTGAACCCGCCATTGTATACCTGTTCAGTGAACCTGCCACTGTATACCTGTTGTGTTCAGTGAACCCGCCACTGTATACCTGTTCTGTTCAGTGAACCCGCCACTGCATACCTGTTCTGTTCAGTGAACCTGCCACTGCATACCTGTTCTGTGAACCCGCCACTGTATACCTGTTCTGTTCAGTGGACCCGCTACTGGATACCTGTTCTGTTCAGTGAACCCGCCACTGTATACCTGTTCTGTTCAGTGAACCCGCCACTGCATACCTGTTCTGTTCAGTGGACCCGCTACTGTATACCTGTTCTGTTCAGTGAACCCGCCACTGTATACCTGTTCTGTTCAGTGAACCCGCCACTGTATACCTGTTCTGTTCAGTGGACCCGCTACTGTATACCTGTTCTGTTCAGTGATCCCGCCACTGCATACCTGTTGTGTTCAGTGAACCCGCCACTGTATACCTGTACTGTTCAGTGAACCCGCCACTGCATACCTGTTCTGTTCAGTGAACCTGCCACTGCATACCTGTTCTGTGAACCCGCCACTGTATACCTGTTCTGTTCAGTGGACCCGCTACTGTATACCTGTTCTGTTCAGTGAACCCGCCACTGTATACCTGTTCTGTTCAGTGAACCCGCCACTGTATACCTGTTCTGTTCAGTGGACCCGCTACTGTATACCTGTTCTGTTCAGTGAACCCGCCACTGCATACCTGTTGTGTTCAGTGAACCCGCCACTGTATACCTGTTCTGTTCAGTGAACCCGCCACTGTATACCTGTTCTGTTCAGTGGACCAGCTACTGTATACCTGTTCTGTTCAGTGAACCCGCCACTGCATACCTGTTCTGTTCAGTGGAGCCGCTACTGTATACCTGTTCTGTTCAGTGAACCCGCCACTGTATACCTGTTCTGTTCAG
Organism: Hyperolius riggenbachi; assembly: GCF_040937935.1. Lineage (NCBI taxonomy): Eukaryota > Metazoa > Chordata > Amphibia > Anura > Hyperoliidae > Hyperolius > Hyperolius riggenbachi. Next base: position 57,321,940 of record NC_090653.1, on the reverse strand, counting down.
TGGACCCGCCACTGTATACCTGTTCTGTTCAGTGGACCCGCTACTGTATACCTGTTCTGTTCAGTGATCCCGCCACTGCATACCTGTTGTGTTCAGTGAACCCGCCACTGTATACCTGTACTGTTCAGTGAACCCGCCACTGCATACCTGTTCTGTTCAGTGAACCTGCCACTGCATACCTGTTCTGTGAACCCGCCACTGTATACCTGTTCTGTTCAGTGGAACCGCTACTGTATACCTGTTCTGTTCAGTGAACCCGCCACTGTATACCTGTTCTGTTCAGTGAACCCGCCACTGTATACCTGTTCTGTTCAGTGGACCCGCTACTGTATACCTGTTCTGTTCAGTGAACCCGCCACTGCATACCTGTTGTGTTCAGTGAACCCGCCACTGCATACCTGTTCTGGTCAGTGAACCTGCCACTGCATACCTGTTCTGTGAACCCGCCACTGTATACCTGTTCTGTTCAGTGAACCCACCGCATCAGTGCGCATACCTGTGCAGTTAAGTGAACCCACCTACCTACGTGAGTGCACGCAGTGTGATATACCACTCCGTGCATACCCGATATGGACAAAACAGGTAGAGGAAGAGGTAGTGCCAGAGCCAGAGGAAGGCCACCCGGCAGGTCTGCGCGAGGTCGTGTAAATGTAATTTCGTGTGGACCTGGCCCACAGTACAGTGCTCGGAAGAAGGCACGTCCCATCACCTCCCAAGATTGTCAGGACGTGGTTGAGTATTTAGCAACACAGAACACCTCATCTTGCTCAGCCACCAACGCTACTACTAGCACCACTTCCGCTGCATTTGACACTTCGCAAGAATTATTCAGTGTTGAATTCACTGATGCACAGCCATTGTTGTTACAGCCAGATGAATTTTCACCAGCTCATATGTCTGAGTTACGCGGCAACACTATGGATGTATTGTGTAAGGAGGATGAAGGACCTACTGATGGTGCAGGTTTGGATTTGTCTGAGGCAAGCGAAGCTGGGCAGGATGATTACGATGATGACAATGATAGGGATCCTCTGTATGTTCCCAATAGAGGAGATGAAGAGGGGGACAGTTCAGAGGGGGAGTCAGAGAGTAGTAGGAGGAGAGAAGTTGCTGAAAGAAGCTGGGGCAGCTCTTCGTCAGAAACAGCTGGTGGCAGTGTCTGGCACCATGTATCGCCACCTATGTACAGCCAGCCAACTTGTCCTTCAGCATCAGCTGCTGAGGTCCCCATAGTGCCCACATCCCAGGGTGGCTCAGCGGTGTGGAAATTTTTTAATGTGTGTGCCTCAGATCGGACCAAAGCCATCTGTTCGCTCTGCCAACAAAAATTGAGCCGTGGAAAGGCCAACACTCACGTAGGGACAAGTGCCTTACGAAGGCACCTGGAGAAAAGGCACAAACAGCAATGGGATGGCCACCTGAGCAAAAGCAGCAGCAGCACACAAAAGAAAAAGTCACCCTCCTTCTCCTCTTCCTCCTTCAGGTGCATCATCTGCTTCTGCCGCTTTCTCCCTTCCACCTTCACATGCACCCTCCTCCACTCCGCCTCTGCCCTTGAGCGCTTCCTGCTCCTCTGCCCACAGCAGCAGTCAGGTGTCCGTGAAGGAAATGTTTGAGCGGAAGAAGCCAATTTCGGCCAGTCACCCCCTTGCCCGGCATCTGACAGCTGGCGTGGCGGAACTGTTAGCTCGCCAGCTGTTACCATACCGGCTGGTGGACTCTGAGGCCTTCCGTAAATTTGTGGCCATCGGAACACCGCAGTGGAAGATGCCAGGCCGCACTTATTTTTCGAGAAAGGCCATACCCCAACTGCACCGTGAAGTTGAGAGGCAAGTGGTGTCGTCTCTTGCGAAGAGCGTTGGGTCAAGGGTACACCTGACCACGGATGCCTGGTCTGCCAAGCACGGGCAGGGCGGCTACATTACGTACACAGCCCATTGGGTCAACCTGGTAGTGAACGATGGCAAGCAGGGCGCAGCGGACCAAATTGTGACACCTCCACGGCTTGCAGGCAGGCCTCCTGCCACCTCCTCTCCTCCAGCTACATGCTCTTCGCTGTCCTCCTCCTCCTTGGCTGAGTGGCAGTTCTCCTCTCCAGCTACACAGCCCCAGCTCCGCAGGGCCTATGCTGCATGCCAGGTATGACGGGGTCACGCCATCTTAGACATGTCTTGTCTCAAAGCGGAGAGTCACACTGGAGCAGCTCTCCTGGCTGCTCTTAAGAAACAGGTGGATGAGTGGCTGACCCCGCACCACCTGGAGATAGGCAACGTGGTGTGCGACAACGGCAGCAATCTGCTTGCCGCTTTGCATATGGGGAAGCTGACACACATACCCTGCATGGCACATGTCATGAATCTAGTTGTTCAAAGATTTGTGGCAAAGTACCCTGGCTTAGCGGATGTCCTGAAGCAGGCCAGGAAGTTCTGTGGGCATTTGAGGCGGTCTTACACAGCCACGGCACGCTTTGCGGAAATTCAGCGGAAAAACAACCGGTGAGACGCCTCATTTGCGATTGCCCGACTCGCTGGAATTCGACCCTGCTCATGTTCTCCCGCCTGCTAGAACAGAAGAAAGCCGTCACCCAGTACCTCTACCTCTACAACTACAGTAGAATGAAACAGTCTGGGAAGATGGGGATGTTCTGGCCCGACAACTGGACACTGATGAAAAATGCATGCAGGCTCATGCGGCCGTTTGAGGAGGTGACCAACCTGGTGAGCCGCAGTGAGGGCACCATTAGCGACTTAATTCCCTACGCTTACTTCTTGGAGCGTGCTGTGCGTAGAGTGGCGGATGAAGCTGCGAATGAGCGTGCCCAGGAACCGTTACGGCAGGAACAGGCATGGGACCAATTTTCATCAGACCCAGCTGTTTCCTCAACACCTGCGGCAGCACAGAGGGGGGAGGAGGAGGAAGAAGAGAAGTCGTGTGCAGAAGACGAGTCAGACTCAGAGGATGATGAGCAAGGTGTTTCTTTGGGGGAGGAGGAGGAGGAGGGGATGGCGGCAGGAGAACACCCGCAGCAGGCGTCGCAGGGGGCTTGTGCTGCTCAACCTTCCTGTGGTATTGTTCGCGGCTGGGGGGAGGAGGTTGACTTACGTGACATCACTGAGGAAGAGCAAGAGGAGATGGAGGGTACTGGATCCGACTTTGTGCAGATGTCGTCTTTTATGCTGTCCTGCCTGTTGAGGGACCCCCGTATAAAAAACCTCAAGGGGAATGAGCTGTACTGGGTGGCCACACTACTAGACCCTCGGTACAGGCACAAAGTGGCGGACCTGTTACCAACTCACCTGAAGGTGGAAAGGATGCAGCACATGCAGAACCAGCTGTCAACTATGCTTTACAATGCCTTTAAGGGTGATGTGACAGCACAACGCCAGCAAGGTACCACTGCCACTAATCCTCCTCCCGTGTCCACGCAGTCAAAGACAGGATGCTCCAGCGATCTCATGGTGATGTCGGACATGTGGACGTTCTTTAGTCCAACGCCTCGCCGTAGCCCTTTCGGATCCACCCTCCACCAACGCCTGGAACGGCAGGTAGCCGACTACCTGGCCTTAAGTGTGGATGTAGACACTGCTGTGAACAGCGATGAGGAACCCTTGAACTACTGGGTGCGCAGGCTTGACCTGTGGCCAGAGCTGTCCCAATTTGCCATCCAACTTCTCTCCTGCCCTGCCGCAAGCGTCCTGTCAGAAAGGACCTTCAGCGCAGCTGGAGGCATTGTCACTGAGAAGAGAAGTCGCCTAAGTCACAAAAGTGTTAAGTACCTCACCTTTATCAAAATGAATGAGGCATGGATCCCGGAGGGCTGCTGCCCGCCCCTAGACTAAGTCAGTCCCCGCACACACAGCATCTCTGCCTGCACGCCGTGTGACTGGCTGCCTGGCCTGCCCCAAGAAGAGTCGCTCCCAGTCCCTCGACACAGCATGTCTGCCTGCAGGCCGCTTGACTACCTTCTCCGCCACCACCAACAGGGTCCGGGGCTCCAGGCGGATTGCTGAATTTTTTAGGCCGCTGCTAGCAGCGGCCGCTGTAATAATTTTTCTGGTGCGTGTACATGACTGCCTAATTTTTCTGGCTGCACTGCGGGCAGCTGCAACAACAAAAGAAAAGGCATGTACATGCGCCCATTCCCCTTCGTGATCATTACCTTGCCGTGGTGAAGGGGCTTGCGTATCACAATGAAGCAATGACCGGCGCCTAGATGAGTGTCTCGGGGGGCACACAAAAGATAATAAGGTCGTTGCTTCATTGTGGTCAGACCAAATTTGATCAGCTGGACAGTCACTGTTCTGTCATTCAGCTACATCAGCCAGGCCGACCATATGGGCTGTAAAGCCACCAAAACCTGCACTCTCGCCATGGTGCACACCAGTCCAGCACGGCCGTCACTACACAAACAGCTGTTTGCGGTGCGTTACACGGTGAGTTTGGTGTGTCAGTGTGAAGCAGTACCTTAATTACACTACCTGATTGATGTATACACATGCAAGATGTTTTAAAGCACGTTAGGCCTGTCATTTAGCATTCAATGTGATTTCTGCCCTTAAAACGCTGCTTTGCGTCAAATCCAGATTTTTCCCGGGGACTTTTGGCGTGTATCCCACTCTGACATGCCCCCCTCCAGGTGTTAGACCCCTTGAAACATCTTTTCCATCACTTTTGTGGCCAGCATAATTTTTTTTTTTTTCAAAGTTCGCATCCCCATTGAAGTCTATTGCGGTTCGCGAACTTTAACGCGGACCGAACGTTACGCGAAAGTTCGCGAACCCGGTTCGCGAACCTAAAATCGGAGGTTCGGCCCAACTCTAATAGAGAGGGTAACACGCTCACCCAGAGGAGGTGACCTACATAGATGTTTATTAAAACGGGAGGCTTTATGGATATGGAGATTAGGCACACGTATGCCTGCAGGTTTAAACACAAAAATGGATATCAGTTTAACCTATGATATAAGAACATAATTCCTCCGGGATTACTTCTGTCTGTTTCCCTCCCCCCCCCCTCCTCTCCCTTCCCCCCCCCCCTTTTTCCTTCTGTGGGTTTTTTCCTCTTTACCGTTCTGATGTTATACTACTCAACAAAACATACAGTGTTTATTACTATCTTTTTTGTATATCTTTTTTGTATACTGTATAGTCTGATAAACTTATGTCTGTTGTCAAACTGTTTACTTATCTTGATGTGTGACCATGTCATCATTGGTTTTTTTAACCAACGAAAGTAGCAAAATTGGCGTAAGCCCTCTGCAAGCTCTGCAGTGCTTGCAGAGGGCTTGCGCAGAAGGCGGTGCAGAACCTCCCACCTGAGCCTGGCATTCTGCTTCCATGTGGCCCTGCATCTAATCTTTTAATGGTGGTTTTTCCTGGCTTAATATACAGTATGTCCAGATGAGGAATATTGACTTACACTAGCCGACCCGCGGCGTAGCATACGCCGCATAAAAGGGTAGAGGGCAGGAAGGGGGTATTGGGCATAGCGGCGGGGAGGGGGGGTTGGACCCCCCTCAACTGGGTCCCCCATGTGTTCTCTACCTCCAGCTTGAGCTCAGCAGGAACCCCCCCCCCTCACCTGGGTCCCCCATGTGCGCTCCCCCTCCTGCTTAAGCACAGTAGCAGCCGCCACTATTAGTAAGAGGCAGCGGGCGGGGATGACTCACCTCTTCCGTGTTCCATCGTGCGTTCCACTGTCGTCACTTTCTGCAATGCCGCACACTGTATTGGTGTAATTTGCCTTTTAAAACAGAAGGAAATATGCAATAATTTCGCTATAAGTGAACATTTGTGGTTGCCCACAATGCACTGCTACTAAATATGTAAATTACCACTTTTCCCCCTTGTTAAGCCAAGCAAGCATCCAGAGCTGCTGGTGTATAGCAAGCCTATAGCTTTAAATTTTATACAGCCATATCAAACCCACATGTGACAGCCTGTTTCAGACTTTTGGTCCTCATCTGTACATGGCAAGGATTGATATGGCTGTATGAGATAGGGCTTGGACCAGTACAACAGAGTAACCAAGCAGCTCAGGGTGACCCAAACCACTCGGAATGTATAGGTGGATAAAATGGGCCCAAAAGACCTCCTACTAAAAAAATCAAAGCTTGGTGTAATTTGCCTTCTTAAAACAGAAAAAAAATCTGCAATAATTCAGCTATAAGTGAACATTTGTGGTTACCCACAATGCACTGCTACTGAATATGCAAATTATCCCTCTTTTCCCTTGGTTTGATATGACACTACCTCTTCTTCTTGCTTTGACCAGCCCCTTCTTCTTGCTTGGACCGGCCCTGGGGGAAGGGCGCTACTTCTTCTTCTTGCTTGAAGGTTGAGGCACTTACTCTATTACAGTGATGGCTAACCTTGGCACTCCAGCTGTGGTAGAACTACAAGTCCCATGAGGCAATGCAATACTCTGACAGCTCTAAGCATAGCTCGGGGAGGCAGTTGCATGATGGGATTTGTAGTTTTGTCACAGCTGGAGTGCCAAGGTTAGCCATCACTGCTCTATTATATAGATAGATATCGTGTGCAGATATTAATTGTGTAAATAAAGGCCTGAAGAAGGGTCTTCGACCCAAAACAAATCCATGTTGTTGCCTTCTCTACTATTATTAATGATGTGCATTTTACCAGTTGATGTGTTCTCTTGATGGACATTTGTTTGGATTAAAGATTTTGTATACAATTTTCTGCACTTTTTTTTTGGAATATTAAAAGAAAAAGTACATTTTGCAATTTTTTATTTCCTGATTTTTCCTTGATATATCCTGATTATATAATAGTGGTCATAGTGGTGATTGTGGTTCACCAACAGGTATTATTGTTGAGTTGACTTTTTTGATCTCCCAAATACAATATCACCGGTTAAATACAGCTCCTATCAGAGAAACTCTTTCTGTGTGGTCCAAGTTTCTATATCCTAAGACTGCTAAATGTTTTCTTTCTAGCAAGAAGTTCTTCTTACGGATGTTCATTCAGATTCCGCGGAATTGAAATTTCTGCATTTCCGATCGGAAATCAAAAATACGATTTACTGCAACTTGGTCATTTTAGCCCAATTACCAAACTTGTAAGCATTGGACCAATCAGAGAAGACAGAAATTTTCTGCAAAAATGGGCCCACCGCAGTAATTTTAGACCAATCACAAGACTGTTTTTCCGTTTTCCCGATTTCCATTTTTGTGTTTTCTGATTTCTGTTTTTTTTACTGTGTTTGTGATTTCTGTTTTTCCAATTTTTATTTTTTTATTTTTTTGCATTCTCTGATTCCAAAAATGACTAATATACTCCTAGGAAATCGGAAAAATGGAAAAACGGAAAATCCAAAATCGGAAAAATGGAAATCGGCATTGGCGGAAATAAGAATTTCCAACCTTCCCTAGTTCTACTGGTTTCTTTCTATTTATCTTTCTCTCCTCTTTCCCTATCAAACTATTCTATTACCAACTGTGGATGACGTCTGTTCTTCTTTCGGCTCCTCCGGGTCTCTCCTCCAGCGTCTAGGGTGATGCATGTGTACCGTATATACTCGCAAGCAAGCCAAATTTTTCACCCCCCAAAAGTGGCCCAAAAGTTGGGGGGTCGGCATGCTTGCGAGTCATGTTCCAGTATGGGTAGGTGGGTGGGTAGGTAGGCAGTGCCCCTCCCCGCTCCCCCCGTGGCCGCCTCTGCTATTACCTTAGGCGGCGCCGCTTCCTCTATCCCCGTCCTGCTCCGATAACTAACTAATTCACAGCAGCGCGCCCCTCGGCGGCTGCTGTGATGACGGAGGAAGCCATAGAGAGTGGTTCCCATAGTAATGGCGATACACATCGCCGCTACAGGAAGCCGCTCTCTATGGTTTCCTCCATCATCACAGCAGCCGCCGAGGGGCGCGCTGCTGTGAATTAGTTACCGGAGCAGGACGGGGATAGAGGAAGCGGCGCCGCCTTAGGTAATAGCAACGACGGCCGCGGGGGGAGCGGGGAGGGGCACTACCTACCTACCCACCCACCTACCCATACTGGGACTATACTAGCCATACTGGGCACAATGCTAGCTATACTGGGGAACTATGCTAGCTATACTGGGCACTATTCTACCCATACTGTGGCACTATACTAGCTATACTGGGGCACTATGCTAGCCATACTGGGCACTATACTAGCCATACTGGGCACTATACTAGCCATACTGGGCACTATACTAGCTATACTGGGACACTAGGGATCAACTGGGATATGTGAGGGAGCAGGCTGGTGTTGTACTTTAAACTGGTTGAACTCGATGGACGTATGTCTTTTTTTCAACCAAAATAACTATGTAACTATGTAACTATACTAGCAATACTGGGCACTTTACTAGCTATACTGGGGGACTACCTACCCATACTGGGCACTTTACTAGCTATACTGGGCACTATACTAGCTATACTGGGCACTATACTAGCTATACTGGGACACACTGGGAAGGATCACGCGGCCAGCATTTCCTACCCCAGGCTTATATGGGGGTCAATCATTTTTCCCTGGTTTTCCAGGTAAAAGTTGGGGGGTCAGCTTACATGCGGGTCGGCTTGCTTGCGAGTATATGTAGTATGTCTTTATTTCTATGGGCAAGGTGATCTTCTCTAGGTGCACCTGCATGCTGCCAGGCTATATCAGGGGAGACCAGTTTGGTTTTGATGCTCACAAAAGGCTTCTCGCCATCTAAAAATTCTCAAACTTTTATTTGTATCTTCATTTGTATTTACCAAATGCATCTTCTCATATCACACTATCTCCCTCGGGTGGCATTTATTGGAAAGTACCTGGCATTTCTTTTCCTGGGTTTCAGTTACCCATCAGGTCCACTCCTTTTAGTTAGTTCTGTTGTATGTCATTATGTGTGCAATGTGTCAGACAGCCTAAGGAAGAATCTGTTGATTTGAAAGGCCGGGCGCAGTGCGATATGGACCCAGCGCATATTTTCTTTACGTTTTTAAACCATTTTATGAAGATACAAATAAAAGTTTGTGAATTTTAAGACGGTGTAGAGCCTTTTGTAGGGATCGAAACCTGTTTTCCCTTCAGCTCAAAGGGATGGTTCCAGCAAGTCAATTGAGACTTGTTGGTGCTTAACCTTTTGTCAAGTTTAACCATTTTGGTTTTGGGCAGTGCTCATCGGCAGTCCATTCTGTGTATACATGTGCATGATGTGCCCAGTGTCTCATTCATAAGTGAAGATAAAGCGCAGCACCAGCCTGTCTATGTAGATGGCAAGAAAGTTGAGAGTTTCAATCCAACCACTGACATCTCATGTAACATGCTCTATCCCAAAACATAACAACAAAAATAGTTTGGGTAATACTTTTAACCCTTTCAGGACAGACATTTTTCCCACCTTCAAAGGAATCATCAATCTAAATGTGCTGCCCCGTGATATACTTGCCCAGGGCTTCCTCCAGCCCCTTTCCAGCCAACATGTCCCTAGCAGCATCTCTGCCCGCAGCTGCCGGCCCAGGGTCCCCACTGGTGCAGAGGCCGACCTCCTCTACTCTGCCTGCACGAGCGCCACTGTCAATCAAGTACACTTTGCCCGCAGTAGTACTGTGCCTGCGCAGTACGCTGTGGACAACGTGGACTTGATTGACAATGGCGCTTGGACAGGCGCAGTAGAGGACCACCTCAAGGTTGGTCTCTGCACCGGCAGGGATGCCGAGCTGGCGGCTGCAAGCGTAGATGCTGCATGGGACATGTCGGCTGCAAGTGGATGGAGGAAGCCCCGGTAATGATATATCATGGGGCAGCACATTTTGATTGACGATTCCTTTAAGGACCAGAGGATCCATTTCCCTGGTGATCTAGTGGCCCCCTCCTCATTTAGATAATCCTTGGTGATCTAGAGTCCCCAACTCCCCATCCCGTTTTTGAAACATGAAGCCATGCTGGGTGAGTATTCCTCACCTCTCTCCCTCTCCAGTGAGTAACAGGCATCACACAGCAGCCAGCCCCATACTGAAGCATGTAACGGGGTCCTAGCTTGATGACTTCATCAAGACAGGCTGGTAGTACATGCTTCAGTACAGGCTAGCTGCCAATGAGGATGGACATGTGTAGCCGTCGCCTGAGGAACATGGACAGGTGAGGCCCTTGGTTACCTCCACAATCACTACAATCACTGCAGTGATTGTAGAGATCACGTGATCAGGAATCAATCAGTGCAGCTCCAGATCAATGCCAGGAGATTAAGCTGCAGGGCACTGACTGATCACTTGCGGCCATTCGTATCCAGAGCAGTGAAATATACGCCCTTTCAGAGCCGCAGCTCCACCTGCAGGATGTAGATTTTTACTGCTTCGGTTTTGAACAGGTTAATATATAACAGTACAAGGTTTCTTTGCAAGCTTTCAAAACTTAGTTTCTTCTTCAGGCACGATACAGAACTGGGTCAGAGCCGTACCTCTATTTTGTATCATGCCTGAAGAATAAACTTAGAGTTTCGAAAGCTTGCAAAGAAATCTTGTACAAACTAGTCAGGTATCACCTAAACAAAGTTTGTTATATCGATGGATTCTCTCCATGACTAATATGGGACCACATACAACTGGCTGTAACATGCTCTAGTGAGTTTGTTGTGTATTTTCTACAGTGCCTGTGTGGCACTCAATATGGTGGCAGTACCGCCCAACCCCTGAAAAAAAGGTTAAATAATAATTAGAACAACATCATTACTTAGTAGTCCAGGTGCACACATGGGGCCTGATTCACAAAGCGGTGCAAAGTGTTTGCACGCCTGTGAAAACCCCTGTATCACGCCTAAACTCAGTTTAGGCGTGATAAAATGAAACTCGCGCGAAGTTCCGCGCGCAAAGTTTTGCGCGCGCAATCGCCCGGCGCACGGTGCAGTTCGCGCGATGTGCCCATTAAAGCCTATGGGCGCTGCGTGCGGAATTGCGCGATTGCGCACGCAAAACTTTGCGCACGGGACTTTGCGCGCGATAAAGAGCAAAAGCGGTGCTAACTCAGCATTGCACGGCTTATCACGCCTAAAGTCTTTTAGGCGTGATAACTGAGTTATCACCGCTTTGTGAATCGAGCCCAAGGTCTTAAGACACTTTTGACCCAGGCCCGGTCCGCCCATGATGCCAAGTGAGGCGACTTCCTCAGGCAGCAGAAGTCTGGGGGAGGCTCTGGGCAGAAACAGAAAGTGAAGAGAGTGTCTGGCCACCCTTTACTGGGGGCAACTGTACCTAGCTTCCAATACCAGGGGCACCTATACCTGGCTACCTACCTGTACTGAGGGTGTTTTGGGGGGTTCACCGCAGCTATAACGTGCGGTGCAAATTGTCGGGTGCTGTGCAATCATTTTAATTTGGGGGGAGAAGGGTGGTGCATCCTCACAAGTTTGCCTCAGGCAGCAAAAAGTGTCCATCTGGCCCTGTTTTGACCTCACCATCAAAGTGATGCTTTCATGATGATATGAGTACTCCCAATTGAACAGATTACTCAGGAGTGTTCAGATAGATTTGTGAGGTTATGCAATTGTGAAAGCTTCTGTATTTATATATTATGCACATTGTGTAGCATCATACAGTGCTCCCTCTCAGAGAGTGCTACCACGCATGTGCAAACTGGCTTTCTAGCCCAAACCCAAGTAAGGGAAGAGAGCGGGTGAGGGTCCTGTTGTGCAGTGTCCACTATACCACCCCTTCCCATGGCCCAGCAAGCGAAGTGAGCAGGCAAGGGGACATTGATTCAACTTATTTCACTTAATTGCAATAGAGGTAGCATTATCAGAGCAGGGAGCATTATCTGATATTATACCCTGTACCCAGAGGGCATTAAAGTTAACCCGGGCCAAAGCTTGGGTTAAAATTCAGACCTTACCCTGAAGAGAGAGAAGCCTCAGGTTCCTATTGTGGCTTCCTTTCCTTTTCTTCAGTGGTCTAAAACCCTCTGCCCTTGCTGAGCGCAGCCTCCCTCCACATTGCCACACAGCTTGTCTTCTTATATTGTGGCCATGCCGTAGCCACGCAAGCCCGCCCACGCATGCGCAATAGCACAGAGCCCATGGCTCCATGTTACTGTGCATACATGGGTGGGCTCGCATTGCTACTGTGTGGCCATTATACAGGAAGACGAGCTGCGTGGCCTCAATATGATTAGCAACAATGCCTTGTTGCTTCTCTTCAGAGGGCAACGACAGACATCAGACCAGCAAGGGAAACCTCAATAAGATCCTGAGGCTTCCCTCTCTTTAGGTAAGTATCTAATTTTGTGGCTCAGGTACACTTTAATGAGTGTATCGATACTATTCATTCTGAGATAAAAACAAAGGGCTTGATTCAGTAAACCGTGCGAAGTGTTAGCACGCCTGTGAAAAGACCGTTTTCGTCGCACCGCAATGCGCTGTTTCACGAGCACCGCACTGTGCGAGTGCAAAACTTTGCACGTGGGACATTGCGCGCGATGTGAATTTAGTAAACGGTGCTAACCCAGTTAGCACCCTAGCTATCACGCCCAAAGTCTTTAGGCGTGCTAACTGGGTTAGCACCATTTACTGAATCAGGCCCAAAGACTGTATGAGCAAAATGCATTACCATAAAAAACCAACAGTTGCTTTAATAACTTTAATATAGACAATTTTATCACTGATGGTTAAAGAGGTAAATAAGCAAGAGCTTGTCAGGTTAGGCATCAGGATCAGGCAGGGTGTTGGGGGGGGGGGGCGGGGCTTAGGCGCTTAGAGTTAGGCATCAGGAAAGGCGTCAAGGGGGAGGGGAGGGTTCTTTGTAAGAATATTGTTTGGTTTGGCTATAGTAGAATATAGTAGAATATCAGTGTTTAAAGCAAGTCTGAAGTGAATCGGAACCCCCCCCCCCCCCCCCCAAAAAAAAACAAAAAAAAACAGATACTTGCTTCTTGCTTTTGCCTAAGGAGAGGAAAGGTTCTGGGTCCCAATAAGCTTTACCGTTCCTCTTACGGGCCTCTCATTCCAGTGCTGGCTCCCCCCATGCGGGAGGCTTAGGAAGAAGCTCCTGTTGAGTCCTCTTATGACGAAACATGTTGAGAGGGTCAGGATGCGGAAGTGACAGCTTGTAAGCAGAAACATGCGGTGGATGCAGCTGAATCCGTGGGGTTGTGGTGCACAGACAATTGAAGAAAACATTACCTGAGCCCATCTAGAAACTCTAAGTGGATGTCTTTTTAGGAAATTTGTAAATGCAGTATTTTTTTATAGTGAATAAATGTCGATTGGTTTTACACTATGTGAGGCTCTTTAGATTTGAGGATAATACTGCAATAGGTTATGATACAAAGATTGAAGAAGATTCTTGTGCTTAGCCTGAAACCCAGTGCTGAAGTTGAGACACTATTGAGATCCATTGCTGACATTGATGCTGCAGATTTGCCAGAGAGAGGTGTTGAACAGCCTAGTGTTCCAGAAAGCATGCTGACGTACATGTAGGTCATAGGATCTTGTGAGTCCACATACATTGGGTGTGGTGGTGGGCTACCGATAGTTTCATATGAAGAGATAAACTAATTATTAACGATTGATCTATTCCTGGACAGTCAGTATTGAATGTGTAGTGAACCCTTCTGAATACAGATGCTTTGTGGGGGGTGCTGGGATAAAGTAAAACCAGCATGTGTAAATCATGAGGCTACCCATACAAATGTTGATGCATCCCCATCCCCCCCCCCCCCCCCAAAAAAAAAAAAAACACCCTCTCCCTGAAGTAAGCAGGAATGGTTTTATGTAAAATGGGGTCCTTGGCAAAAATTAATGTTGGGCCATTTTCATACTGAACTGAAAGTAAACTTGTAGTGTACAGAGCTATGGATAGGTCAGAGGTGAGTGATTGAATTAGGCTAGTGTTCAGAGCTATGGAAGGCCTGTTTCCACTGCTGCGGAAATCGGGCCGAATCTGCAGAGTTTCCCTGCAAGCAAATCACACGGGGAAACTCTGCCATAGGGGATAGCGCTGCCCCTGTCCAAATTACTCGCCATTTTATTCCGGCCGACATTGCAGCATTTTTTTGTGCGGGACGCAGCGAATCCCATAGCCCTGCATGGCACGGTTTCCGGAATTAATGGCTGCGTCCTCGCACAGGAAGGAAGTGCCATCGTGCTTCTCGCAGGACACGTCTTGCGGCTGGTGGAAACGGTCCTGAAACAGTATGTACCAAGATGTTGTTATTTTTAACTACTGTCGTTTCTGAAACTTGACTCTTTTCCATATTGAATCTCTTCCATAAGAATCTACAGAGATTTGTGGGTTTCTGAATGAAAATAGATACACAGATACTGTCATTAAATACAGTATTTACATTTAAATATAACCACATACCTAATAGGAAATAAAGAATACACGCATGCATGGGTTTTCAGCATAAATATATTAATTTAGCAATCTGACAATTTTGTACAAATAATTTTGTAAAAAAAATACAACTTTCTTTATTATAGGTTACTTACAAGTGTCAGCGATAATAACGTCTGACTAAGTATTTACAGTTTTTAAATAAATATAGAATCTGCATCAGCTGTACGACCCATTCAACATGCAGCCAAAGCAATCAGGTCATTGAAAGGACGTCCGCTGAAGATTCTTGTACTGGTGTGTTGTCCTTTGGTGAAAAGTAATTGTTCACATAGACTACTTGATTCCTTCTTCCGCCTCTGTGTGTAATCTGGACATAAACAGGATGAAATGGATTATTATCTATGAGGTATTAACCACTGTAGCCCATAGGGTTGTTTATTTTTTTGCATCTGAGCAACTTTCACCTCCCATTAATTTGCCAATAACTTTATCACTACTCATCACAATGAATTGGTCTATAGCTTGTTTTTTCCGCAACCAACCAGGCTTTCTTTGCTGAGAATTAATTTATTCTGAATGCATTTTAACAGGAATATTAAGAAAGAAATGGAAAAAAATCATTATTTCTCAGCTTTTGGCCATTATAGTTTGAAATCAATACATACTACCATAATTAAAACCCATGTATTTTATTTGCCCATTTGTCCCACTTATTACACTATTTAAATTATGTCCCTATCACAATGTATGGCGCCAATATTTTATTTGGAAATAAAGGTGCATTTTTTCAATTTGCGTCCATCACTATTTACAAGCCCATAATTTTAAAAACTATATTAATATACTCCTTTGACATACATATTTAAAAAGTTCAGACCCTTAAGTAACTATTTATGGGTTGTTGTTTTTTATTATTGTAATTTTTTTTTTTTATTAAAAATTTTATTTGGGTATTTTTTAATTTGGGAGGTAAACAGCTAATTTTAAATGTTAAAAATGTATTTATTTTATAAAAAGTGGATGTGGGTGTAGTTTTACTATTTGACTATACAGTCAAAAAGTCCTGGGAGCGATCGATCTCGCTCCCAGGAAGAAGAATGAAGACGGGAAACTTTTTGAACTCGCAGCGTCTGAGACGCTGTCGGCTTTTCTGCAGGAGGCTTTGATCAATGAAAGGGATCTATAATCCCTTTCATTGATCGCTGGGCTATCAGCCGGCGGGGGTAGTGCGCACGGGAACGTGCGTGGCCCGCGGGAGTGCGCGCAGGCCAACTGGACGAGAATGTTCATTCAGTTGGGCTTAAGTAGTTAATCATGGTTCAGAATCACAACCAGAATTATATTTATTTCGCCAAGTACAACAAGAGTTGTACCCGGAATTGATTTTGGCACAAAAGGGTCGGTGGTGGAACAGTAGCAAAATGGTAGCATTTAGCATACAGTAAATATAAAGTTGGCACATACAATGCATTTAGCATGCAGTAAATATAACGTACAATGCATACAGCTACTTACAGTGGTACATACAGTAGATACAGAATATACAAGGCATAGAATATAGCATAGGTGGAAGAAAACTTACAGATGGACCCAGGAGAAGGACTGGAGGGGTTAATCCGCTGCCGTATATGGCACTCAAAATGCTTCTTCAGCGATACATTGAATCAGATGCCCCCCCCCCCCCCCCCCCCCCCCCCGTCTAACCCCGGGGAAGAGAAAGGGATAGGAGAGAAAAAGGAAGGAAAATAGAGAGAAAGTGAGAGAGAAAGTGAGAAGGAGAGTGAAGAGTGAGTCCCCTTATGCAGGGCAGACATCAGATGGATCAGGCGAGGAAGTGGCTCAGGTCAGATGGATCAGACGTCGAGGTGGCTGGGGTCGATGCGGCCCAGGAGGAGCAGACCGTGTGGTGGGCCAGTCAGGGCAGGGAAGCCGGTGCGACTTACCCCACGCGGGTGGCAAAAGTCTTTTTTGTGCTCATTGCCCCTTGGTGGTAGAGGATCTGGGGTCAGTGCGGCCCTCTGTGGTAACTGTCCCGTCTGACATGGCTGGAGCAGCAGTGGTGTGAACTGGATCCCCAGTCTGAGCACGTGGGCCCGAACAGCTGATGACCTGAACTTTTGCTCAGCCGGCAGACCGCGACCTTATGGCTGGTGTCATACGAGACCAGCATGCCTGTGACCTCCACAACTTACCCCGTAGGTAGATAGGCTCGGAGGTGAGTTAAGAAAGCAGATTACGAAAAAAAAAATAGAAAAAAGCCTGGAACCCTGTGGCCATGGCGACCGCGTACGATCAGACAAGTAAATGGCTTGGTACCATCAATCTTGCTCTGTCAAACTTAAAGCGAACTAGAAATGAAAATAAACTTATGAGATAACTAATTGTTGGAAACATCTGCTCTGCATGCTTGGGTCTACAGCTAAAAGTATGAGAGGCAGAGGATCAACAGGACTGAAATGGGTAAAAAAGGGCATCGGGGGCACCCTGTTAAAAATGGCACCGCCCAGTGCCAGTTTTCTGATGAAGCAAGGTAAAACATTTGCATCAGGTGCAGAGATTACAGGGGCAGCATGTTTGTGCTGTGTTTACACTAACAGCATGCAGTCAGAGTAGGAGGAGAAGCGATAGGAGAGTGAGGTGAAGAGGTCATCGTTTGGCAAAAAGCAGCTTGTTGTGCTGTGTGAGGAGTCTGACGGTGAGTGAGGAGGGGGAGGCAGGAGAGCAGCAGTGTTTAACTACTTAAGGACCATGGTGATTGAAATCTACGACCTGTTTTGGTGGGCTCCTGGCTGGCAGGGCATAAATTTCAATCATCGCCGCAGCGCGTATCCGCCGTCTCTCACTGCAGCTCACTGGCTCTGCCTGTCTCTATGACGGCAGAGCCATGTGAGTCGGTCAGGAGCCGATTTCATTGGCTCCTGGCCGTGTCTATCAATGTAAGATGCTCCCATTGGCTTACCTTGATAGACACGGTCAGGAGCCAATGAAAGTGGCTCCTGACCGGCTCACATGACTCTGCCTTCATAGAGATGGCAGAGTGGATGTCAGGAGGATCCCGGCGTGCGTCAGTGACGGTAATTGCGGCGGATATGTGCGGTGATTCGTCTACATTCCGTCGTTATTGTACCAGTGGTCTCTGGTCCTTAAGGGGGCAGAGACCGCTGGTACTTAAGTGGCTGATTTAACTTGCACAGCAGAAGGGAGGTGGTGGCACTGCTGTCCTGACTGAGGAGGATTGGAGTGGCTGAGGGTGAGCAGTTTGTTTGTCACAGACTCAGAGCCATCCAGTGTGCTTTAATTTTGAGCTGCTGCATATCATATGAGAACAGTGAATGAAGTGAGTTTGCAGCAGGCAGCAAGAAGTCTAGAGTCGGCCCTGTCACCGCCACAGGTGGAAATATTAAAAGGTGTGATTAGTGCCATTTGGGCACCCTGATGCACCTGTTAAAATAGTGTGTCTTGGCCGCCTATAGCCACTATTTACCATGTATTGGCACTTATAACCGCTATTCAGCCTTTTATAGCTGGTATTTACCATATATAGCAGGAAATTGAGGCTTTTAACATTGCCGCCTACTGTGATGAAAATATCGAGAGTTAGGGTTAGGTGGTGAAGGTCTTTAGTGTGGGGGGTGTTGGGGGGGGTTCTTAGGGGTTCAGGTTAGGCATCAGGTGGGAAGGGTTAAGGTTAGGCACCACTGAGGGGTTTGAAGATTGGTTAAAGCACCATCAGGGAGGGATGTTAAGGTTAAACCCCACCAGGGAGTTTTTAGGGTTAGGCATCAGTAGACTGAGGGCTCTATATAAGAGTAGGGTTAAGTTAGGTCAAAGAAGATATTGGAGTAAAGTAGTAGAAAATCGGTATCCAGTATCCTGTTTACTGGAATCATGTTAAGAAAGGTGATCAGCACTAGATCACAAAGCAGTGTTGGGAGAAGCAGGCACAGGATTGTGCCTCCAGAAGTCATATAAATTGGTACTGAGAGTAGGAGAGAAAAAGATTCTGGGCACCAACCACAAGGATAAGTTCAACGCCACCTTTATTCCATTCCCAACAATCCAACATAAATTGCAGTGTATATGGCCCGACAGCCGTTTCGCAGGTGAAAACCCGCTTCATCAGAGGCAAAAAGTGGATACTTGTTAGGAATAAAATAAAGGTGACGCTGGGACAAGGTCCTCCAGCACCAAAGGCTGAAACACCAAAGTGCGCCCCTCCATCCCTCCCACCCCAGCCGTCACACACTGACTGCCATTAAACTAAGAGGCCCCCCAGGACCCCCAACACCTTAATCTCTAGTTATCTGGCTTGCAGTCACTGCCAAGTATTCCCTTTTTTCATTTCTCTCTGCTTAAAACACAATAGGGGAATGATATTTGGGTGAGTTGTGTGCCCCCTCCTACACTGGACTGAGCCAAAATTTACGTAATTGTGTGTTTCCGTAATTACAGACACAAATTTTGCAGCTACATCGCAAGTTTGTGATATCGTGATTGCCAAACAACCAGTAATTCAGAATTCCGTAAGTGAAATTTCTGTCACGTAATTTTTGTGTTTCTGCACAAATTCATGTTTACCGTGTAATTTTGTGTTTTCTATAGAAACAGTCATTTTAATTACATAAATGGATGTAATTTAGTTTTTAATAGTAATTATGCAAATGTAAATAATTACTAAAGTGAAGAAAGCCACTAATTGATTGCAATTACTGATTGCAGTTACTGATTATGCAAAGGTCCCTGCATGTGCTGTCACTTTAAATGTATCAGGAGGCTCTACCTGCAGCCACTTCTAAGACAGGTGCTCTTTGCCAAGGTGCACTTGGCGGTCATGCATGCTGAGACACTTGGTTTTGGGTCTTGCAATGGCCCCTGCACTCTAAATATGTCAGGAGGCTCTGGACTGGAACACAATTTCAAGATTGGCTGAATTTCCACGTTAAACACGGCTTTCTGATTCATTTCTGTTACAAAAACGATCATAATTACGAAATTTCGATTACATCGTTGTGGTTGGTGCCCAGAATCTTCTGCTCTCCTACTCTCAGTATCCTTTTTACTGGGCGCATTGTTTACAAGTGCGCCAGCAGAACAGTCAGTCAATTTGTATTGCTTAAAATGAAATAAATACTGTATAACAGCCTCCATATCTCTCTCACTTCGAGTGTCTTTTAAAACTTTCTGCTGTGGCCCCTCCTCACCCATATGAGTACAGTTTTGCTTCTCACAAAACTGTGCTCGCTCATTACTAATCCCTAATTCTTAAAGCGTATCCGAGATGAAAAACTAACTATAGCAAGAAACTTGTCTGCATATCTTAACTAAAGTTTAGATGATTGACACAGTAAATCTAGCTGCAAACAGCTTCAACAGTATATGATTATTTCTTCCTGTGATCAAATGATAGCAGCCATATTCTGCTTGTCATCATTACACAGCCATGCTGCTCTGCATCTCCACCCCTCAGCCTGTGAACACTCAACTCCCCTCTCCTCCTCTCTCCTCCCCTCTAGCCCCCTTGCCTCTGAAATCTTATGCATGCTTCAGCAAAAGCCTCTTCCTCCCCATGCTGAGCTCCCATGAGCACTTGCAGCATGGGACTCAGAATTCCTAAGTGCTGGAGGAGCTGGGGGCATGGATACATTCATTTACATGCAATTAGGTAATAAATGACATTTAAAAAAAGCATTTCAGGGAAGAAAGCCCAATAAACTATGTAAGGGGCAGAAACAATGAAGGCAGAAAAAGTTTGTCTCGGCTCTATCAGTATGAATACTTCCAGTTACAGTACTGAAAAAGCGCCAGTGCTTAAACCTCTGGTGCTGAGACAAATTGCTGCACATTCATCTGAACCCTGCAGGGATCTTAAGAAAAAGTCACATGGATAACGTATGTACTCACCACATAGATGCAACAAGTCAGACACGCCAATACCAGGATAGCCAGCAGACAAATAAGAATAATATCCAAGAATGGAAGAACGGTGCTGTGGCCAGAGGCTGTGCTACCTGCAAAACATTATTAAGCGATTACACTTACTGGAAACATACCAAAGAGAAGCAGTCAGGGGCGGAGCTACAAGGTAGCAGCTTCTGCGACCACAGGGGGGCTCAGAGCTGTTGGGGGGCCCAACTACCACTTCACCTTTCTGATTGGACCCCATCCTTCAGATCAGGCTACACTTGCTTTGGGAGTGAGAATAATGATGTCCAAACTTGTTTTATGACCCTGAGATAGTTATGCCCCTGGAAGCAGTCAGACATAATCTAAAAGTTTTAAGAGTTTAAAACAGTTTGTTTGTTTGTTTGTTTTCTTTTTTATTTAGCTTATTTAGGAGTGCACTTTTTCAAATTTTTGCTAGCTGGCTTGAATTACCCCAGTTGGACTGTTTATTGCTGTTGGGTTCACCTCTTGTTCATAAGTCATAGTTAAAGTGAGTTTACCGTTCCTAAAGCCTAAAGTCTAAATATATATATAAAAAAAAGCACACAACAGCTAGTTCAGCATTGCCCTGCGTTATTCATTGATCCCCACAGCTTTTTTCAGTAGGTGGTGGCGTGATTTGTCTTCCACTATTCCCAGTAGGAGCTTAGTGGTGTCTTAAGGCCAGGGCTGGTGCTACCATAGAGGCAAAGAGGGCAATTGCCCTATGGCCCGAGTGCTGCCAGGCAGGGCCGGATTTGTACTTTTTACCGCCCAAGGCCAATTATACCGTCTGCATGGTGGTTATCTCCGTGTGCCCCAATGAGAACTCTACTTACATCATTGGATGTCACAGACAATAACTATTTCAGTAATGCGCGTACAAATTATAAGTTATATTTTCCTTAAGAACTTTTACGTTATGTTTGCCATTTCATTAATGATGGACCCATTGTGCCACCATGTGAGTTAGGCTGAAGTTTACCTGCAGGATAGAGCTTACAGGTCTTGCAGGGACGACACAAGTACACAGGACAGAGAGTTCAAAGGTTAAAGCTGTCCTTGTATATAGGGATGGCTGCATGGAACAGCTTTACTGTCCCTCACTGAGCCGCCTCTAAATCTCTGGTGCCCTAGGCCATGGCCTATGTGGCCTTGCCAGAAATCTGGCCCTGCTGCCGGGTCCCTCCATGTCTCCCCCTGACTTGTGCTCTCTCTTTGTCATCATAGCAACTCACCTGCCCCATTGCGCTGCTCTGTCAGCTCTTCATCCGCTGAAGGCCTCTTCTCCATGACCAGTCATATTTCATTATGCTATAACATGAGGCAAGTCACTGAGGAAACGCGAGGATGAAGATGAAAGCGCACAGACTGGAGCAGCACACCAGGACAGGTGAGTTACTATGCTGACAAAAACAGTGCAGGGGCCCTGGGGAGCACAGTAAAGTTGAGGGGAGAAAGCTGGGTGGGGTGGCAGGCAGCCCACATGGGGCACTGGGGGGTGGATATGCTGTGAGCAGGGCCGGTTCAAGCTACAATTGGGCCCTGGGAAAAAGTTAACTTGGGAGCCTCCCTGAAGCCTTCCTTAGAACCAAATCATCCCCAGGGCCCCTGAGCCGGCTACAAAGGCCTTATCCAACCCCCACACCCTAACCCCGTTACCTACTATCATTAGGTGTCCATCATATGCCCCCTAAAAAGCATTTTTGAGGTTCCCATTAATAACCTCCCCCTTTTCCTGTACATAGTAAACACACAGCATCCCCACTCTCATACTGTAGGTGTCCATAGCTGGAGGGGAGGAGGGGCATTTTGGAGGGGCCCCCACAGACTCTGGTGTCCTGGGGCAATTCACCCCCTTTGCCTCTATGGAAGCTCCAGCCCTGGCTATGGGGTGGAGCAGGGGGGGGGGGCTAGGACAATTTTGTTAGGGCTCTTTCACACTACAGGCAGCGGTAAAAGGCTAAAACGCTGGCTGTTGGCGCTTTTAAGGCCTTTTCAAGGCGTTTTTAAGGCGTTTTAACGCCAATACATTAGTATCAATTGTAATGAGAAACGCCGCGGTCAGCCCTAAAAAAGCTCCTGGGAGCTTCAAAACGCAACGCTCCAAAATGCAGCGTTAAGTGTGGAAGGTAAAATGAAAGTCTATGGACTTTCATTTTACCTAGGTAAACGCCAACTTCGGCTGTGGCGTTAAAACGCCGAAAAAGCCCTCTGGTGTGAAAGGGCCCTTAGAACCAGCCCTGCTTTAGGCAAGCAGCATACCTCTGCTGTCCACTTCCAACAGCATTAGCCTGTGGAAGCTAGCACCATTGCAGTGACTACGTTCTCTTAGCATATGGATAAAGGGAGGAGGGTGCACACCCCACTTCCTATGGAAAATAGTAGCAGAAAGCAGACAGCATTTAATAGCAGTACTAGGCTGATGATAGCCTTGCTGTGTATGTTTTAATTTAAACATACACAGGGAGTGCAGACTTATTAGGCAAATGAGTATTTTGACCACATCATCCTCTTTATGCATGTTGTCTTCCTCCAAGCTGTATAGGCTCGAAAGCCTTCTACCAATTAAGCATATTAGGTGATGTGCATCTCTGTAATGAGAAGGGGTGTGGTCTAATGACAACAACACCCTATATCAGGTGTGCATAATTATTAGGCAACTTCCTTTCCTTTGGCAAAATGGGTCAAAAGAAGGACTTGACAGGCTCAGAAAAGTCAGAAATAGTGAGATATCTTGCAAAGGGATGCAGCACTCTTAAAATCGCTAAGCTTCTGAAGCATGATCATCGAACAATCAAGCGTTTCATTCAAAATAGTCAACAGGGTCGCAAGAAGCGTGTGGAAAAGCCAAGGCGCAAAATAACTGCCCATGAACTGAGAAAAGTCAAGCGTGCAGCTGCCAAGATGCCACTTGCCACCAGTTTGGCCATATTTCAGAGCTGCAACATCACTGGTGTGCCCAAAAGCACAAGGTGTGCAATACTCAGAGACGTGGCCAAGGTAAGAAAGGCTGAAAGACGACCACCACTGAACAAGACACACAAGCTGAAACGTCAAGACTGGGCCAAGAAATATCTCAAGACTGATTTTTCTAAGGTTTTATGGACTGATGAAATGAGAGTGAGTCTTGATGGGCCAGATGGATGGGCCCGTGGCTGGATTGGTAAAGGGCAGAGCTCCAGTCTGACTCAGACGCCAGCAAGGTGGAGGTGGAGTACTGGTTTGTTTGGAAGAACAAAGAGAAATCGAGAGCCCAATATGGTGTAGTATTGTTAAGTTGGTTGTGGTTAAAAGCAAAATATTTAGATATACTCACAAACATAGGCAACCACTTCAAGTGCAGGTGGGGAGTATTAGAACCTGACCCCACTCAGGTTTTTAAGATGTCGCTCTCTGTAGATAGGAAACGGGGTAGCACCCCTCCACCGAGGGTGGACTCAAGATTTCAGCAAGTCTAGACAGAGGCGCTCACTTCTGCATCTAGACGCATTGAGTTATACTCCTGTTTGCCTGATGAAGCAGGAGCACACCTGCGAAAAGTGTTGCACTAAGTGGAGTTCAATAAAATATTTTTCTATTGATATATTGCGACTCAATTGAGTTTTATATTTTTGAGGGAGGTAAGTCCACCTGAACATCCCCCTCTTTTAGACAGTTTTTAAACGTTTTATTCTACTCTGGCGCCTCTGTACACCAAGCCTTGCTGGAGTACTGGTTTGGGCTGGTATCATCAAAGATGAGCTTGTGGGGCCTTTTTGGGTTGAGGATGGGGTCAAGCTCAACTCCCAGTTAGAGTTGGGCCGAACGGTTCGCCTGCGAACGGTTCCATGCGAACTTCAGTGGTTCGCGTTCGCGTCCCGCAGGCGAACCTTTGCGGAAGTTCGGTTCGCCCCATAATGCACATGGAGGGTCAACTTTGACCCTCTACATCACAGTCAGCAGGCCCAGTGTAGCCAATTAGGCTACACTAGCCCCTGGAGCCCCACCCCCCCTTATATAAGGCAGGCAGCGGCGGCCATTACGGTCACTCGTGTGCTGCCTGCGTTAGTGAGAGTAGGGCGAGCTGCTGCAGACTGTCTCTCAGGGAAAGATTAGTTAGGCTTAACTTGTTCCTGTCTGGCTGCATACCTGTTCTGTGAACCCACCACTGCATACCTGTGCTGTGAACCCACCACTGCATACCTGTGCTGTGAACCCACCACTGCATACCTGTGCTGTGAACCCACCACTGCATACCTGTTCAGTGAACCCACCACTGCATACCTGTGCTGTGAACCCACCACTGCATACCTGTTCAGTAAACCTGCCACTGCATACCTGTTCTGTTCAGTGGACCCGCCACTGTGTACCTGTTCATTGAACCCACCACTGCATACCTGTGCTGTGAACCCACCACTGCATACCTGTTCTGTGAACCCACCACTGCATACCTGTGCTGTGAACCCACCACTGCATACCTGTTCAGTGAACCTGCCACTGCATACCTGTTCTGTTCAGTGGACCCGCCACTGTATACCTGTTCATTGAACCCACCACTGCATACCTGTGCTGTGAACCCACCACTGCATACCTGTTCTGTGAACCCACCACTGCATACCTGTGCTGTGAACCCACCACTGCATACCTGTTCAGTGAACCTGCCACTGCATACCTGTTCTGTTCAGTGGACCCGCCACTGTATACCTGTTCATTGAACCCACCACTGCATACCTGTGCTGTGAACCCACCACTGCATACCTGTTCTGTGAACCCACCACTGCATACCTGTTCAGTGAACCCGCCACTGCATACCTGTTCTGTTCAGTGGACCCGCCACTGTATACCTGTTCAGTGAACCCGCCACTGCATACCTGTTCTGTTCAGTGGACCCGCCACTGTATACCTGTTCATTGAACCCACCACTGCATACCTGTGCTGTGAACCCACCACTGCATACCTGTTCTGTGAACCCGCCACTGTATACCTGTTCTGTTTAGTGAACCCGCCACTGTATACCTGTTCTGTTTAGTGAACCCGCCACTGTATACCTGTTCTGTTTAGTGAACCCGCCACTGCATAACTGTTCTGTTCAGTGGACCCGCCACTGTATACCTGTTCAGTGAACCTGCCACTGCATACCTGTTCTGTTCAGTGGACGCGCCACTGTATAACTGTTCAGTGAACCCGCCACTGCATACCTGTTGTGTTCAGTGAACCTGCCACTGCATACCTGTTCTGTGAACCCGCCACTGTATACCTGTTCTGTTTAGTGAACCCGCCACTGTATACCTGTTCTGTTTAGTGAACCCGCCACTGCATACCTGTTCTGTTCAGTGGACCCACCACTGTATACCTGTTCAGTGAACCCGCCACTGCATACCTGTTCTGTTCAGTGGACCCGCCACTGTATACCTGTTCAGTGAACCCGCCACTGCATACCTGTTCTGTTCAGTGGACCCGCCACTGTATACCTGTTCAGTGAACCCGCCACTGCATACCTGTTGTGTTCAGTGAACCTGCCACTGCATACCTGTTCTGTGAACCCGCCACTGTATACCTGTTCTGTTTAGTGAACCCGCCACTGTATACCTGTTCTGTTTAGTGAACCCGCCACTGCATACCTGTTCTGTGAACCCGCCACTGTATACCTGTTCTGTTTAGTGAACCCGCCACTGTATACCTGTTCTGTTTCGTGAACCCGCCACTGCATACCTGTTCTGCTCAGTGGACCCGCCACTGTATACCTGTTCAGTGAACCCGCCACTGCATACCTGTTGTGTTCAGTGAACCTGCCACTGCATACCTGTTCTGTGAACCCGCCACTGTATACCTGTTCTGTTTAGTGAACCCGCCACTGTATACCTGTTCAGTGAACCCGCCACTGCATACCTGTTGTGTTCAGTGAACCTGCCACTGCATACCTGTTGTGTTCAGTGAACCTGCCACTGCATACCTGTTCTGTGAACCCGCCACTGTATACCTGTTCTGTTTAGTGAACCCGCCACTGTATACCTGTTGTGTTCAGTGAACCTGCCACTGCATACCTGTTCTGTGAACCCGCCACTGTATACCTGTTCTGTTTAGTGAACCCGCCACTGTATACCTGTTCTGTTTAGTGAACCCGCCACTGCATACCTGTTCTGTTCAGTGGACCCACCACTGTATACCTGTTCAGTGAACCCGCCACTGCATACCTGTTCTGTTCAGTGGACCCGCCACTGTATACCTGTTCAGTGAACCCGCCACTGCATACCTGTTCTGTTCAGTGGACCCGCCACTGTATACCTGTTCAGTGAACCCGCCACTGCATACCTGTTGTGTTCAGTGAACCTGCCACTGCATACCTGTTCTGTGAACCCGCCACTGTATACCTGTTCTGTTTAGTGAACCCGCCACTGTATACCTGTTCTGTTTAGTGAACCCGCCACTGCATACCTGTTCTGTGAACCCGCCACTGTATACCTGTTCTGTTTAGTGAACCCGCCACTGTATACCTGTTCTGTTTCGTGAACCCGCCACTGCATACCTGTTCTGCTCAGTGGACCCGCCACTGTATACCTGTTCAGTGAACCCGCCACTGCATACCTGTTCTGTTCAGTGGACCCGCCACTGTATACCTGTTCAGTGAACCCGCCACTGCATACCTGTTGTGTTCAGTGAACCTGCCACTGCATACCTGTTCTGTGAACCCGCCACTGTATACCTGTTCTGTTTAGTGAACCCGCCACTGTATACCTGTTCAGTGAACCCGCCACTGCATACCTGTTGTGTTCAGTGAACCTGCCACTGCATACCTGTTGTGTTCAGTGAACCTGCCACTGCATACCTGTTCTGTGAACCCGCCACTGTATACCTGTTCTGTTTAGTGAACCCGCCACTGTATACCTGTTCTGTTTAGTGAACCCGCCACTGCATACCTGTTCTGTTCAGTGGACCAGCCACTGTATACCTGTTCAGTGAACCCGCCACTGCATACCTGTTGTGTTCAGTGAACCTGCCACTGCATACCTGTTCTGTGAACCCGCCACTGTATACCTGTTCTGTTTAGTGAACCCGCCACTGTATACCTGTTCTGTTTAGTGAACCCGCCACTGCATACCTGTTCTGTTCAGTGAACCCGCCACTGTATACCTGTTCAGTGAACCCGCCACTGCATACCTGTTGTGTTCAGTGAACCTGCCACTGCATACCTGTTGTGTTCAGTGAACCTGCCACTGCATACCTGTTCTGTGAACCCGCCACTGTATACCTGTTCTGTTCAGTGAACCCACCGCATCAGTGCGCATACCTGTGCAGTTAAGTGAACCCACCTACCTACGTGAGTGCACGCAGTGTGATATACCACTCCGTGCATACCCGATATGGACAAAACAGGTAGAGGAAGAGGTAGTGCCAGAGCCAGAGGAAGGCCACCCGGCAGATCTGCGCGAGGTCGTGTAAATGTAATTTCGTGTGGACCTGGCCCACAGTACAGTGCTCGGAAGAAGGCACGTCCCATCACCTCCCAAGATTGTCAGGACGTGGTTGAGTATTTAGCGACACAGAACACCTCATCTTGCTCAGCCACCAGCGCTACTACTAGCACCACTTCCGCTGCATTTGACACTTCGCAAGAATTATTTAGTGTTGAAATCACTGATGCACAGCCATTGTTGTTACAGCCAGATGAATTTTCACCAGCTCATATATTTGAGTTACCCGGCAACACTATGGATGTAACGTGTAAGGAGGATGATGGACCTACTGATGGTGCATGTTTGGATTTGTCTGAGGCAAGCGAAGCTGGGCAGGATGATTACGATGATGACGATGATAGGGATCCTCTGTATGTTCCCAATAGAGGAGATGAAGAGGGGGACAGTTCAGAGGGGGAGTCAGAGAGTAGTAGGAGGAGAGAAGTTGCTGAAAGAAGCTGGGGCAGCTCTTCGTCAGAAACAGCTGGTGGCAGAGTCCGGCACCATGTATCGCCACCTATGTACAGCCAGCCAACTTGCCCTTCAGCATCAGCTGCTGAGGTCCCCATAGTGCCCACATCCCAGGGTGGCTCAGCGGTGTGGAAATTTTTTAATGTGTGTGCCTCAGATCGGACCAAAGCCATCTGTTCGCTCTGCCAACAAAAATTGAGTCGTGGAAAGGCCAACACTCACGTAGGGACAAGTGCCTTACGAAGGCACCTGGAGAAAAGGCACAAACAGCAATGGGATGGCCACCTGAGCAAAAGCAGCAGCAGCACACAAAAGCAAAGCCACCCTCCTTCTCCTCTTCCTCCTCCATCAGGTGCATTATCTGCTTCTGCCGCTTTCTCCCTTCCACCTTCACAGGCACCCTCCTCCACTCCGCCTCTGCCCTTGAGCGGTTCCTGCTCCTCTGCCCACAGCAGCAGTCAGGTGTCCGTGAAGGAAATGTTTGAGCGGAAGAAGCCAATTTCGGCCAGTCACCCCCTTGCCCGGCGTCTGACAGCTGGCGTGGCGGAACTGTTAGCTCGGCAGCTGTTACCATACCGGCTGGTGGACTCTGAGGCCTTCCGTAAATTTGTGGCCATCGGAACACCGCAGTGGAAGATGCCAGGCCGCACTTATTTTTCGAGAAAGGCCATACCCCAACTGCACCGTGAAGTTGAGAGGCAAGTGGTGTCATCTCTTGCGAAGAGCGTTGGGTCAAGGGTACACCTGACCACGGATGCCTGGTCTGCCAAGCACGGGCAGGGCCGCTACATTACCTACACAGCCCATTGGGTGAACCTGGTGGTGAACGATGGCAAGCAGGGCGCAGCGGACCAAATTGTGACACCTCCACGGCTTGCAGGCAGGCCTCCTGCCACCTCCTCTCCTCCTGCTACATGCTCTTCGCTGTCCTCCTCCTCCTTGGCTGAGTGGCAGTTCTCCTCTCCAGCTACACAGCCCCAGCTCCACAGGGCCTATGCTGCATGCCAGGTAAGACGGTGTCACGCCATCTTAGACATGTCTTGTCTCAAAGCGGAGAGTCACACTGGAGCAGCTCTCCTGGCTGCTCTTAAGAAACAGGTGGATGAGTGGCTGACCCCGCACCACCTGGAGATAGGCAACGTGGTGTGCGACAACAGCAGCAATCTGCTTGCCGCTTTGCATATGGGGAAGCTGACACACATACCCTGCATGGCACATGTCATGAATCTAGTGGTTCAAAGATTTGTGGCAAAGTACCCTGGCTTAGCGAATGTCCTGAAGCAGGCCAGGAAGTTTTGTGGGCATTTGAGGCGGTCTTACACAGCCATGGCACGCTTTGCGGAAATTCAGCGCAAAAACAACATGCCGGTGAGACGCCTCATTTGCGATAGCCCGACTCGCTGGAACTCGACCCTGCTCATGTTCTCCCGCCTGCTAGAACAGAAGAAAGCCGTGACCCACTACCTCTACAACTACAGTAGAATGAAACAGTCTGGGAAGATGGGGATGTTCTGGCCCGACAACTGGACACTGATGGAAAATGCATGCAGGCTCATGCGGCCGTTTGAGGAGGTGACCAACCTGGTGAGCCGCAGTGAGGGCACCATCAGCAACTTAATTCCCTACGCTTACTTCTTGGAGCGTGCTGTGCGTAGAGTGGCGGATGAAGCTGTGAATGAGCGTGACCAGGAACCGTTACGGCAGGAACAGGCATGGGACCAATTTTCATCAGACCCAGCTGTTTCCTCAACACCTGCGGCAGCACAGAGGGGGGAGGAGGAGGAAGAAGAGAAGTCGTGTGCAGAAGACGAGTCAGACTCAGAGGATGATGAGCAAGGTGTTTCTTTGGGGGAGGAGGAGGAGGAGGAGGGGACAGCGGCAGGAGAACAACCTCAGCAGGCATCGCAAGGGGCTTGTGCTGCTCAACCTTCCCGTGGTATTGTTCGCGGCTGGGGGGAGGAGGTTGACTTACCTGACGTCACTGAGGAAGAGCAAGAGGAGATGGAGGGTACTGGATCCGACTTTGTGCAGATGTCGTCTTTTATGCTGTCCTGCCTGTTGAGGGACCCCCGTATAAAAAACCTCAAGGGGAATGAGCTGTACTGGGTGGCCACACTACTAGACCCTCGGTACAGGCACAAAGTGGCGGACCTGTTACCAACTCACCGGAAGGTGGAAAGGATGCAGCACATGCAGAACCAGCTGTTAACTATGCTTTACAATGCCTTTAAGGGTCATGTGACGGCACAACGCCAGCAAGGTACCACTGCCACTAATCCTCCTCCCGTGTCCACGCAGTCAAAGACAGGACGCTCCAGCGATCTCATGGTGATGTCGGACATGCGGACGTTCTTTAGTCCAACGCCTCGCCGTAGCCCTTCCGGATCCACCCTCCACCAACGCCTGGAACGGCAGGTAGCCGACTACCTGGCCTTAAGTGTGGATGTAGACACTGCTGTGAACAGCGATGAGGAACCCTTGAACTACTGGGTGCGCAGGCTTGACCTGTGGCCAGAGCTGTCCCAATTTGCCATCCAACTTCTCTCCTGCCCTGCCGCAAGCGTCCTGTCAGAAAGGACCTTCAGCGCAGCTGGAGGCATTGTCACAGAGAAGAGAAGTCGCCTAAGTCACAAAAGTGTTAAGTACCTCACCTTTATCAAAATGAATGAGGCATGGATCCCGGAGGGCTGCTGCCCGCCCCAAGACTAAGTCAGTCCCCGCACACACAGCATCTCTGCCTGCACGCCGTGTGACTGGCTGCCTGGCCTGCCCCAAGAAGACTAAGTCGCTCCCAGTCCCTCCACACAGCATGTCTGCCTGCAGGCCGCTTGACTACCTTCTCCGCCACCACCAACAGGGTCCGGGACTCCAGGCGGATTGCTGAATTTTTTAGGCCGCTGCTAGCAGCGGCCGCTGTAATAATTTTTCTGGTGCGTGTACATGACTGCCTAATTTTTCTGGCTGCACTGCGGGCAGCTGCAACAACAAAAGAAAAGGCATGTACATGCGCCCATTTCCCTTCGTGATCATTACCTTGCCGTGGTGAAGGGGCTTGCGTATCACAATGAAGCAATGACCGGCGCCTAGATGAGTGTCTCGGGGGGCACACCCACGATAATAAGGTCGTTGCCTCATTGTGGTCAGACCAAATTTGATCAGCTGGACAGTCACTGTTCTGTCATTCAGCTACATCAGCCAGGCGACCATATGGGCTGTAAAGCCACCAAAACCTGCACTCTCGCCATGGTGCGCACCAGTTCAGCACGGCCATCACTACACAAACAGTTGTTTGCGGTGCGTTACACGGTGAGTTTGGTGTGTCAGTGTGAAGCAGTACCTTAATTACACTACCTGATTGATGTATACACATGCAAGATGTTTGAAAGCACTTTAGGCCTGTCATTTAGCATTCAATGTGATTTCTGCCCTTAAAACGCTGCTTTGCGTCAAATCCAGATTTTTCCCCGGGACTTTTGGCATGTATCCCACTCCGCCATGCCCCCCTCCAGGTGTTAGACCCCTTGAAACATCTTTTCCATCACTTTTGTGGCCAGCATAATTATTTTTTTTTTTCAAAGTTCGCATCCCCATTGAAGTCTATTGCGGTTCGCGAACTTTAACGCGAACCAAACCTTCCGCGGAAGTTCGCGAACCAGGTTCGCGAACCTAAAATCGGAGGTTTGGCCCAACTCTACTCCCAGTCCTACTGCCAGTTTCTGGAAGACACCTTCTTCAAGCAGTGGTACAGGAAGAAGTCTGCATCCTTCAAGAAAAACATGATTTTCATGCAGGACAATGCTCTATCACACGCGTCCAAGTACTTCACAGCGTGGCTGGCAAGAAAGGGTATAAAAGAAGAAAAACTAATGACATGGCCTCCTTGTTCACCTGATCTGAACCCCATTGAGAACCTGTGGTCCATCATAAAATGTGAGATTTACAAGGAGGGAAAACAGTACACTTCTCTGAACAGTGTCTGGAAGGCTGTGGTTGCTGCTGCACGCAATGTTGATGGTGAACAGATCAAAACACTGACAGAATCCATGGATGGCAGGCTTTTGAGTGTCCTTGCAAAGAAAGGTGGCTATATTGGTCACTGATTTGTTTTTGTTTTGTTTTTGAATGTCAGAAATGTATATTTGTGAATGTTGAGATGTTATATTGGTTTCACTGGTAAAAATAAATAATTGAAATGGGTATATATATGTTTTTTGTTAAGTTGCCTAATAATTATGCACAGTAATAGTCACCTGCACACACAGATATCCCCCTAAAATAGCTAAAACTAAAAACAAACTAAAAACTACTTTCAAAAATATTCAGCTTTGATATTAATGAGTTTTTTGGGTTCATTGAGAACATGGTTGTTGTTCAATAATAAAATTATTCCTCAAAAATACAACTTGCCTAATAATTCTGCACTCCCAGTAAATGTTTTACTCCATAAATGCATCTTTTCTCTGCACCCCCTGACCTCCCCTTCCCTCCTTCATTGTGTCTCTCTGGCTAGGAACACACTAGGCAGTGTATGGAAGATTGCGTTTTGCTGCATATGCATTTGAGCGTTTTTTGTCATAATGAAGTGCGTTTTGAGTGCGTTTGTGTTTCACACATGTGTTTTGCTTGCATTTCACGGTGTTTGCGTTTTGCACTTATGAATTGCAAGTGCGGTTTTGTGCGTTTCTGATATACGTTTTATGCAAATTTTTGGTAATGTGGCCAGTATAAAAACACATTTTTGATGTCCTCTCTGGCTCATCACTAGGAAGATAACAGGAAGCGGAAATACATCATCAAACTTGTTTTTTATGCAAAAACGCATACAAAACACAATAAAAACGCAATAAAACACTATTCCACTGCATCACCATTGACATACATTATGTTCGTTTTAGATGCGTTTTGGAAAGATATGCAGCAAGTTCTGCGTTTGAAAAATGCACATTGCATAATGCAAACAAAGCGTTATTACACCATCCATGATGATGTCACTACATGTGGCCCATTTAGGGAGGTCAGAGGGAGATGATTCCAGCCACACCACTGGACCCCCAGACACCACGCTATAGCCATTGTGATCAGGAGAACTGTTTAGCAACAGCTGATCAGCGCCTATCCCATTCGCATAGCATATGACATTTGTTACAGTTACTATTGTATGGTACTGCTATTTGCTTAACAGTGGGCTGACCGTGACCGGATGAAAAAAAAAGCACTGGGAACATACTTGATGTGGCTGCATATCGGATTTCAGATTTTACACTTTCAATCACCCTTAGTCACAAATTTTGAAACTACAGCAACATGCCTCTGAAGAAGCGGCTAAGCCGCAAAACGTGCCTCTGAAGAAGCGTTAAGAGCTGCAAAACGTGTGTTAGGCCATCTATGTCAGTATTGTGTGCACGGCCGGATTTACATCTCAGACGCCTGTAGGCATAAGAGTTCTGGTGCCCTAAACTCTGCCCCTGAACACAGGTCACACCCCCAAGTAAAAATATTCTGAACTTTAATCCCTGCCTTATGTCACTCACTGTCCTAATCCCTGCCTTATGTCACTAACTGTACTTAGAATCTTACCTTCTAATCACTGTCTCATATCATGCTTAGTGACAAGACACAAGACACAAGGAATCTGATCAGAGAGGGATCGTATGGCTGCCTTTACTGCAAACAGATTGTGAATCGATTTCAGGCTGAAACCGATCACAATCTGTGGAGCCGCCGCTGCCGCCTGTCCCCCCCCCCCCGCGCATACATTACCTGACGCTGGCTCCCGGGCATCTTCTCTGCATCTTCTCCACGCTGCACCCGCTCCATCCCGGCGCTTCCTGTGTCACTCCGTGACCGGGAAGTTCAAATAGAGCGCCCTCTATTTGAACTTCCTGGTCACTGCAGTGACAGGAAGCGCCGGGATGGAGCGGGTGCAGCGCGGAGAAGATGCGGAGAAGACGCCCGGGAGCCAGCGTCAGGTAATGTATACCTGATCAGATCGGCCGCCGCTAGCGACGCGCTCCCTACCCGCGGGCGATCGAGGGTAATTTCCCACACGGCGCGATCGACGGACCGATCCGATTTCGGGAGGAAATCGGATCGGCGGGTGCGTTTAGCGCGAACGATTGGCAGCAGATTCGATCCCAGGATCGAATCTGCTGTCGAAACGGCCGCGAATCGGGCCAGTGTATGGCCACCTTAATGGACAATCTGGCCCTGATTGCTCATGGACTCATGGATTTTTATACAGTTTGTTTTACTTGACTACTAATGAGTGTTGTAAGTAAATGCTACATTGTATATTTGATTGTCATTGCTGAACCCTAAAAGCTTCATATTTTGTTTTCTCTTATATATTGTCTGATTGAGGGGTGCCCAATATACTTTATTGCTATTATAAGTCACAGGACTGCCAAGCTGCGAAACAATGCTGCAGTGGGCGGGCACTTGGTCTATATTCAATAACAGAGTTTGCATGTCTGAGGCTTCTGGTTTAGTTAGGCAAACTCTCACGAGACGTGATAGTTACTTAGTGCACCTACAGATTGAATACTTACTCAACATTGAACCAGTTGTCTCAGTTGGTGGTGGTTTGCTTATTTCAGTGTTGACAATGGACTCTGCTGTTGTTAGCACAGATGTTGTACTTGTTCTGGTGCTCCTGGCTTCATTTGTAGTCTTAGCAGTTGTGGTCTCTCTAGATGTAGCAGAAGAAGTGTCCAGTGGTCTCCTGGCATCTGTCACCGCACTAGCAGTAGATGCAATCTCCATAGAAACAGTTTTATGTGTTAGGCTGCTAGTAGTTGGAAAGCTTATAGTAGAAACTGTGGGAGTATTGCTTAATATGGAGTTAGTGTGCTCCATTGGAATGCCAGTAGAGGGTGTAGTAGCAGGATGCACAGTAACAGTATTGGTGATGGAAGTAGTATTAGCTTCAGTAATATGAGCGGTAATAGTGGCTCTGACAGTGCCGGGAGACGAGGCATGAGGATGTGGACTTGGAGATGAAGTTGCAGAAGTGGTCGGACTGTGATGCTCTGATGTTGTCACTGGTGTTGTGTGGGTGGTTCTTTTGCATGGCATAGTACTCCACACACTAGGGGTCACTGATCAAGAAAATCAAAAGAAGAACAAAAATATTTATATATCTATAAACAAATATCAGCTATTTTGGTCACACTTAAAATGTAGCAGGCTTAACCCTCAGGTTGGCTTCACACTGCAGATTGGCGGTGCAGCAGCTGCAACGCACCATCAAAAACAGGCCGTGGGGATAACCTTAGTACGTGGAAATCCCCATCTGATGTCCAGCCAAGCAGGAAGTGATGCTCACTTTCTGTTGGGCAATTGAATGATGACATGTAATAACTAGAAAAAAGATCCTAAAGCACCGGCACTAGATGCAGCTGGTGGATGGCAGACTGTCTATGTAACAACAAGAGCGTGCACTTGAAAAATAGAACTAATGTCACAATGTGCAGAAGATCAGAGAAGGCACTACCATTGCTCCGGTTACCTTTAATCAATGGTTATCACAGACAAGTACATGCAGTGGGGATGACAGCCAGACAGCTCTTTTGCGTAAACAACGCTTCTTCAGGGGCTAGTATAGTTCAATTCATCAAGCATTACCGCATTCGGTAATGCTGAAAACAGCTGACTTAACGGAGCACTTTAGAAAATGTTAATTCATCAAAGCTGTTACCGAATGAGAAGCTGAAATGACAGAGCAATGAGATAAATTACCGACATGTGCTCAACACATGTCAGCAAATGTCAGTAAATGTTAATTCATCAAGGTTACCACATTCGCTAACACATTCGGTGATTATCTCCAGCTCTCCCCTGTCGTAACAAGCTTCGAAAGCCTTCTGTGTGAATGTTTTCATGATTAACAGGAGCAGGCAGCCAATAGAAACAGCCCCTGTTCTCCTGCAAGTGCTGCTGATAGGTGCTGATAGGTCACACAGGCTTCTCCACACAAGCTTTTAGACCCCTTCACTATCACTACACTATTGTTGTATTGTTAATTAGCTTGATTTCATTGTGTGACAGTCAGAGTGTGTGCTGCAGGGCTGCTGCAGGCAGCTGCTATGTGTCTGTGTGTGTGCTATGCACAGACCAGGCCAGCTGCTGCCTGCTAGCCTACTATTAGCCTTAGCTAGCTACAGTATAGGTTAGGTTAGGGATTAGGGCATAGGATTACTGTGTTATTGTGTAGTTAGTACTGTAGTACTGCAGTCAGTGCTAGTTAGTTGTAAGAGTAGTAGTACTACTGTGTTAGCTTACTACAGAACTGCTGTGCTGCTGAGCAGTGCCAGTGTGACAGTTAGTGTGCACTAGTGTGTTCTCCTCTGCTGTCTGACTGTCACTTGGCACTTGGCACTTTGCATTTGGCACTTTGCACTTGGCACTTTGCATTTGGTACTTTACACTTTGCATTTGGCACTTTGCACTTTGCATTTGGCACTTTGCACATGGCACTTTGCACATGGCATTTGGCACTTTGCACTTGGCATGTGCCACGTGCCAAGGCACATGCCAAGTGCAAAGTGCCAAATGCCAAGACTAATAAAGGACTTCTTTTGTGGTTGTGTTTTTATTTCATTTAACACTTTGTGGTAAGGGGTACTTTGTACCCCTATACTCATTTCTCCTGGGAGGGGGGTGGGCATCTGGGGCATCTCTCAGAAGCTTCGCTTTTTCTGGTTGTTGCATCCCCCATGCGTCTCTCTAAGCGTATGTTACGCTTAGAGTGACGTCATGTAAACAAACTCATGGCCGCCATCTTGTGGCCAAAAAGTAAAACTACAACTAAAAGTAAAAAAAAAATAAAACTCAACACACATTTACACTCTAAGACTACTGTTTACATCCCACCCTCCCAAAAAATGCCCAAATAAAATGTTTAATATAAAAAAAAACAAAAAACATTACAATAAAAAAAACATATAAATATTTACCTAAGGGTCTAAACTTTTTAAATATAAATGTAAAGATGAAATATTTCTATATTTTTTTTATTCTAAACTTGTAAATAGTGATAGATGCAAAACTGAAAAAATGCACCTTTATTTCCATATAAAATATTGTCGCCATACATTGTGATAGGGACATAATTGTAACGGTGTAATAACCGCGACATATGGGAAAATACAATACGTGAGTTTTAATTATGGAGGCATGTATTATTTTAAAACTATAATGGCTGAAAATTGAGAAATAATGAATTTTTTCCGTTTTTTTTCTTATTCTTCCTGTTAAAATGCATTAACAGTAAAGTGGCTCTTAGCAAAATGTACCACCCAAAGAAAGCCTAATTGGTGGCGGAAAAAACAAGATATAGATCAGTTAATTGTGATAAGTAGTGATAAAGTTATAGGCTAATGAATGGGAGGTGAAAATTGTTCGGATGCATAAAGTGAAAACGACTGAAGGCTGAAGTGGTTAAACAAATATCGGGCAGAAGCGTGCGACATTATTTAACTGGTGCCATTTTTCACTGTACGCTGTGAGGATTGCTGTCTTGCCATTACATAATTTTTTTATTTTTTTTATTTACAAACCTCTGTCCTTATGCAAAAGCCCATATTATTTAGAAAAGGGCAGGGCAGTCCATTCATTTTAGCTCTGTATAAGAACATTAATCTTAAAAGGGCTGATTCATGAAGCTTAGAGGCTATATCAATGCGAGCTACATGACACCAGGGAGAGCTAAATCCAGGGCTGCCCGCTATGTGCGGTCACGAAGCGTAGCGTGCCTTCCTGTTACACACGTTGCTTCAGAGCAGCGATTCTTCACAGCAGTGGCCGGCATTTAAAGGAGCACATGTTGCTATGTAAGCAACGCGTGTAACTAAGGAAGGCACGCTAAGCTGCACGGCCGTGCGGCTAGAGCCGCCACCACTTATAGATCAGACAGGGCAGTACATTTTGGTCAATGTATGTCAGGAGCCTGGACCGGTGATGCTCCCCCCCATCCAAGGTCTCCCCCAGCTAATACTCCTTCCCCAGGTCCCCTGCAGAGTATTAGTGGCACCTTGCATAAAGAAGCATGTATTCACTTATTAGCTGAGCTCTTTTAAGCTTTTCTTACCATAGGCTGAAGTCATGGATGAACTACTGAGACCTATAAAAAAAAAATAGATATAGTTCAAGATAGAGCAGTCCTATCACCCCCTGGTCACCCTCCCGCACCCGTCCTTGGCACAGGTCAGAATGTTCCTAAATATGTCCATATGATTTCAAGCTGTTACTGCAATGTGTCAGTTTACCTGCTGATGAAAATTAATGGGACAATAAACTTGTCTTAAGGAAGCAGTGCACGGACTGTCTTGTGTGTACTGTTGGTGAAATGTTGATCTTTTTAGCCTGTTTGCACGCTTCCATGTAACAAGAACCAGACTGCAGCAAGGAACAGGACGGGATAGTATACTGATATACGGTGCAGCGGACCTATTGTTTTCTCCCCCCAACACTGAGTGCCGGGCAATAAGCATCTTTTGTGTACTATAGTTCAAATTCAGTGCATTTCAGAATTGGTATTAATGTAAATGTTCTATTTCAAATGTCTAAAAAGGAACCCCCTGTATTTACCAATCATCATATTAGGGATAGATTTGATATTTTACAAAAATGTATGTCTAGTGCAGACTTCCCCATGTCCCTATACAATGCAATAAAGAAAAGTAGGACCAACAGGACCTTTAAAGGAGATATTATTTCTGAAAAACAAAAGTTTGCTTTCCTAAAACAGAAAGAATTTGCGATAATTCAGGTTGGAGTGAGCTCGAGATGTCTCCCAGGCACCACTGCTGAATATATGCAAATTAACCATTGTATTATTGTACATTGTATATTGTAT
The DNA here is from genome assembly GCF_040937935.1 of Hyperolius riggenbachi. Classification (NCBI taxonomy): domain Eukaryota; kingdom Metazoa; phylum Chordata; class Amphibia; order Anura; family Hyperoliidae; genus Hyperolius; species Hyperolius riggenbachi. The sequence continues at coordinate 57,282,955 of NC_090653.1, read as the reverse complement.
TATTATTTCTGATAACAGTAATTTAGGTAGGGGGTCAGCCCGGCAGTATGTATGCCCAGGTCATACAAATACTGCAGCATTGTACAGAGTATGTACCGTATTTTTCGCCTTATAAGACACACTTTTTTGCCACCAAAAGTGAGGGGAAAAAGTCCCTGTTATTTTTTTTTTTTTGATCGATTACAAAAGAATTTGCATCCACGTTTACACGATTGTAATGCAAAAATGCATAGAAAAAGGATGTTTTTTGGTGCGTCTTATAAGGCGAAAAATACAGTAGTCTCATAACTTTTTGAGACACGCCCTGTCACACCGCTGAACACGCCCCCGCCACGCTTCTTATCTTGCATATCACAGAATTCAGAATTTTGCTGGAGTGGTCCTTTAGCCGTGGATTAGTATTTTAGACATGATATCTTTAGTAGCCATTCAAAGTGTATTCACTTTCAGCACTGCCCTGCATTATTCCCTGATCCCCATTGCTTCTTTAGGTGGTGATTTGTCTTCTGCTATGCCCAGAGGGAGCTTAGTGTTGTCTTTGCACAAGCAGCATATCTCTGCTGGCAACTTCCAATATCATTGCCCTGTGGAAGCTAGCACTACTGCAGTGGTGCACATTCAAAAGCGCCACAAGCTAACTTGGGCGTGGAATTTAAAGGTTACAAGAGATAGCGGTAACAGAATATCGGTAAACTGAGTGATAATCTACTACTTAATTCACATAGTAAAGTATCATTAACCACTTTACCCCCGCCCGTACGAATTTCTCCGTCCCTTTTCCATCCTTTAACCCCCAGGGACGGAGAAATCCGTACTTTCCGCGTTCCCGACGCTGTCCGCGCTCCCGCTCGTAAACACGCCACCCGCCGCTAGTAAACACGCCGCCGCCCGCTCGCCCGGAGATCAATGAACGGGAAAATCCATTCCCGTTCGTTGATCTAAGCCCCACAATGATCAGCTGCTCTCCTATGGGCAGCGCGATCATTGTGAGAAAAAACTCACGTGTCCAGCCTCCTTATACTTCCTCCAAGCTTCCGGAAGGACGCTTGGAGGTCGCATTAAAACAAAAAGTTACTGTGGCCATCTTGTGGCCAAATAGTAAACTACACCCTACACATTTTTCACATGAAAAAAATGCACCTTTATTTCCAAATAAAATATTGGCGCCAAACATTGTGATAGGGACATAATTTAAATGGTTTTATAACCGGGACAAAAAGGCAAATACATTTCATGGGTTTTAATTACAGTAGCATGCATTATTTAAAAACTATAATGGCCGAAAACTGAAAAATAATTATTTTTTTCCCCACATTTTTCCTATTTTCCCATTAAAACACATTTAGAAAAAAATAATTCTTGGCATAATGTCCCACCTAAAGAAAGCCTAATTGGTGGCGGAAAAAACAAGATATAGTTCATTTCATTGCGATAAGTAATGATAAAGTTATAGATGAATGAATGGAAGGAGCGCTGAAAGGTGAAAATTGCTCTGGTGCTCAGGGGGTAAAACCCCTCAGTGGTGAAGTGGTTAATACTCGCTGACGTCTCACTGTGACCTAACCTCTGCCTACTCTCACATAGAACCCCCCAGGTGGTGCTTATACCTAACCTTCCCCTACCCATGGTGCCTTACCTTAACCCCCACTGGTGGTGCCTAACCTTAACCCATCTCCGGTGGTGCCCAACCTAACTCCCCCTAACATTAACACCCCCGCCCCCTCCCCCCCCGGTGGGTAACTAACCTTAACTCCATAGCCATCTAACCTTAAACTCCCACCCCCCTTAGCGAATTAATTTTGCACCCACTACATAGCAGTGCCAGGGCCACCCACTATGAGATCTGTGGTTATTAATAGCGGGTGCTTCACTACTCTCAATTGACTCTATTTTCAGCAACAGTTTGCATGTCCAAGGCATCTGATTTAGTGTTGCAAACTCGCAATTTACAGTACATCTTAGTTACTGAATGCACCTACAGATTGAATACTCACTCAACCTTGAACCAGTAGTCTCAGTTGGTGTTGGTTTGCTTGTTTCAGTAGTGGTGGTGGACTCAGTTGTTGTTAGTGTAGATGATGTACTTGTACTGGCAGATGCAGGTTTAGTTGTTGTCTCAGCATTGGTGCTGATTGTGGTCTCTGTAGCTGTAGTTTTGGTAGTGTCATCCGCTCTAGATGCAGTCATTCCTGTATAATTTGTATTACTTGTGATAGATGTGGTCATTCTTGTGTCATTAGTAGTGTCACTTGCACTAGATGTGGTCATTCTTCCATCATCAGTAGTGTCACTTGCACTAGATGTGGTCATTCCTGTGTTATCATTAGTCTTACTTGCACTAGATGTGGTCATTCCTGTGTTATCATTAGTGCCACTTGCACTAGATGTGGTCATTCTTCCATCATCAGTAGTGTCACTTGCACTAGATGTGGTCATTCCTGTGTTATCATTAAAGCCACTTGCACTAGATGTGGTCATTCCTGTGTTATCATTAGTGTCACTTGCACTAGATGTGGTCATTCCTGTGTTATCATTAGTGTCACTTGCACTAGATGTGGCCATTCCTGTATTACCATTAGTGCCACTTGTACTAGATGTGGTCATTCTTCCATCATCAGTAGTGTCACTTGCACTAGATGTGGTCATTCCTGTGTTATCATTAGTGTCACCTGTACTAGATGTGGTCATTCCTGTATTACCATTAGTGCCACTTGCACTAGATGTGGTCATTCCTGTATTACCATTAGTGCCACTTGCACTAGATGTGGTCATTCCTGTATTACCATTAGTGCCACTTGTACTAGATGTGGTCATTCCTGTGTTTTCATTAGAGCCACTTGCACTAGATGTGGTCATTCCTGTATTACCATTAGTGCCACTTGCACTAGATGTGGTCATTCCTGTGTTATCATTAGTGCCACTTGCTCTAGATGTGGTCATTCCTGTATTACCATTAGTGCCACTTGCACTAGATGTGGTCATTCCTGTGTTATCATTAGTGTCACTTGCACTAGATGTGGCCATTCCTGTATTACCATTAGTGTCACTTGCACTAGATGTGGTCATTCCTGTATTACCATTAGTGCCACTTGCACTAGATGTGGTCATTCCTGTATTACCATTAGTGCCACTTGTACTAGATGTGGTCATTCCTGTATTACCATTAGTGCCACTTGCACTAGATGTGGTCATTCCTGTATTACCATTAGTGCCACTTGCACTAGATGTGGTCATTCCTGTATTACCATTAGTGCCACTTGTACTAGATGTGGTCATTCCTGTATTACCATTAGTGCCACTTGCACTAGATATGGTCATTCCTGTATTACCATTAGTGTCACTTGCACTAGATGTGGTCATTCCTGTATTACCATTAGTGCCACTTGCACTAGATGTGGTCATTCCTGTATTACCATTAGTGCCACTTGTACTAGATGTGGTCATTCCTGTATTACTATTAGTGTCACTTGCACTAGATGTGGTCATTCCTGTATTACCATTAGTGCCACTTGCATTAGATGTGGTCATTCCTGTGTTATCATTAGTGTCACTTGTACTAGATGTGGTCATTCCTGTATTACCATTAGTGCCACTTGTACTAGATGTGGTCATTCCTGTATTACCATTAGTGCCACTTGCACTAGATGTGGTCATTCCTGTATTACCATTAGTGCCACTTGCACTAGATGTGGTCATTCCTGTATTACCATTAGTGCCACTTGCACTAGATGTGGTCATTCCTGTATTACCATTAGTGCCACTTGTACTAGATGTGGTCATTCCTGTGTTATCATTAGTGCCACTTGCACTAGATGTGGTCATTCCTGTATTACCATTAGTGCCACTTGCACTAGATGTGGTCATTCCTGTATTACCATTAGTGCCACTTGTACTAGATGTGGTCATTCCTGTGTTATCATTAGTGCCACTTGCACTAGATGTGGTCATTCCTGTATTACCATTAGTGCCACTTGCACTAGATGTGGTCATTCCTGTATTACCATTAGTGCCACTTGCACTAGATGTGGTCATTCCTGTGTTATCATTAGTGTCACTTGTACTAGATGTGGTCATTCCTGTATTACCATTAGTGTCACTTGCACTAGATGTGGCCATTCCTGTATTACCATTAGTGCCACTTGTACTAGATGTGGTCATTCCTGTATTACCATTAGTGCCACTTGCACTAGATGTGGTCATTCCTGTGTTTTCATTAGAGCCACTTGCACTAGATGTGGTCATTCCTGTGTTATCATTAAAGCCACTTGTACTAGATGTGGTCATTCCTGTATTACCATTAGTGCCACTTGCACTAGATGTGGTCATTCCTGTGTTATCATTAGTGCCACTTGCACTAGATGTGGTCATTCCTGTATTACCATTAGTGCCACTTGCACTAGATGTGGTCATTCCTGTGTTATCATTAGTGTCACTTGCACTAGATGTGGTCATTCCTGTATTACCATTAGTGCCACTTGCACTAGATGTGGTCATTCCTGTATTACCATTAGTGCCACTTGTACTAGATATGGTCATTCCTGTATTACCATTAGTGCCACTTGCACTAGATGTGGTCATTCCTGTATTACCATTAGTGCCACTTGTACTAGATGTGGTCATTCCTGTATTACCATTAGTGCCACTTGCACTAGATGTGGTCATTCCTGTATTACCATTAGTGCCACTTGTACTAGATGTGGTCATTCCTGTATTACCATTAGTGCCACTTGCACTAGATGTGGTCATTCCTGTATTACCATTAGTGCCACTTGTACTAGATGTGGTCATTCCTGTATTACCATTAGTGCCACTTGTACCAGATGTGGCCATTCCTGTGTTATCATTAGTGTCACTTGTACTAGATGTGGTCATTCCTGCATTACCATTAGTGCCACTTGTACTAGATGTGGTCATTCCTGTATTACCATTAGTGCCACTTGCACTAGATGTGGTCATTCCTGTATTACCATTAGTGTCACTTGCACTTGATGTGGCCATTCCTGTGTTATCATTAGTGTCACTTGCACTAGATGTGGTCATTCCTGTATTACCATTAGTGCCACTTGCACTAGATGTGGCCATTCCTGTGTTATCATTAGTGTCACTTGCACTAGATGTGGTCATTCCTGTATTACCATTAGTGCCGCTTGCACTAGATGTGGTCATTCTTGTGTCATCATTAGTGTCACTTGCACTAGATGTGGTCATTCCTGTGTAATCATTAGTGTCACTTGCACTAGATGTGGTCATTCTTGAGTCATTAGTAATGTCACTTGCACTAGATGATGTCTTTATTGGTTTATCAGTAGTGTCACTTGCACTAGATGTGGTCATTCCTGTGTTATCATTAGAGTCACTTGCACTAGATGTGGTCATTCCTATATTCTCGGTTGTGTCACTTGCACTAAGTGAGGTCATTGCTGTGTCATCAATATTGTCATTTGCACTAGATGAGGTCATTCTTGTGTCATTAGTAGTGCCACTTGCACTAGCTGGGGTCATTTCTGTATTCTTGGTTGGGTCACTTGCACTAAGTGAGGTTATTCCTGTATTATCTGTAGTGTCAGTTGCATTAGATGTGGTAATTCCTGTGATATTGGTAGTGTCACTCACACTAGCTGAGGTTATTCCTGTGTCACTTGCACTAAGTGAAGTTTTCCCTGTGTCCTCAGTGCTATTTGCAACGGGGAAGGTCATTCCTGTGTGTATACTAATGTCATGTGCATTATTTGTGGTCACTATGCTAATCTCAGTAGTGCCGCTTGAATCAGATGTGGCTATTACTGACTCCTCTGTAGTATGAATTGTACTAGAGAAGGCCGGTGTTGTCTCCTCGGCAGTGCTTGTAGCACTCACTGTGGTCACTGCTGTCTTCTCATTTTCCTTGGTCTGATATTCAGTGTTCCTTATGGGAGAAGTGGTACGTGCTGCTTCTGAATGGACCATGGTGCTGATGGTGGAAGAGGTGTCCTGTGGTGTGCTGGCATCTGTTACAGCACTAGCAGTAGGTTCAATCTCCGTAGAAATGGTTTTATGTGTAATGTTGCCAGTGGTTGGAAAGCTCATGGTAGTAACCATGGGAGTATTGCTTATTATGGAGTTAGTGTGCCCTATTGTAATGCCAGTAGAAGGTGTACTGGCGGGGTGCACAGTAACAGTATTGGTGATGGAAGTAGTATTATCTTCAGTAATATGAGTGGTGATTGTGGGTCTGACAGTGCCGGGAGAGGAGACATGAGGATGTGGACTTGTAGATGAAGTTGCAGAAGTGGTCGGACTGTGATGCTCTGATGTTGTCACTGGTGTCGTGTGGGTAGTTCTTTTGCACGGCATAGTACTCCACACACTAGGGGTCACTGAGCAAGAAAATCAAAAGAGGAACAAAAATAAATATGTAAATAAATATCAGCTGTTTCGGAAACATTGTATCATCCACAAGCTCAATATCTATCAGGCGCTACAAATAAGGAAACACAAAAGTATATTGTTCTAAAGGAGAAACCTGCTGACTGCTATATTCTGTGGAGAACTGATCACATGATCAGCTAAGCAACCACTAGAAACATGTCTGATGTTTAATTGGCTGGCCTCATTACTACCAACACTTCTAGTGGATGGAGGAGGATTTGCACCTCTTTCTGATGTGAGGCACCAATGCTGAGACCAGAGTATGATCACATGAAGGAAAGGTAAGGCCAGCATTGCCAAAACATTTGAAAAAAAAAAGACTGCTTTGTTTTATCAAGAGTTACAGATTGCCCAGAAAGCTCATGGTGATCCGAATGGGTAAGGGGCTGAAAGAGACCAAAAAGCCTCCTTATTAAAATGCTATGCAAAACAAAACGGAAGTTTTCCATCTTAAAACAGAAGGTATTTGCTATTATTTAGGTTGGAGTGAGCTCCGAGGTGTCCCACAATGCATCACTGCTGAATATGCAGATCATCTCTCTGTTGTCCCTGATATCTAAACACACCTCCAGAATGTAAAGATCTCCTCTGTGGGGTCTGTTTTGTCTTCAGACACTACTGCAGCCAGACTATGCTGGCTGCTGTTTGCAGAGTTTTTCTGACATTCACAATGAATGATCTGTCCATTTGCATTCCATTCACATTCCATTATGGTATGGCTTGCTATTCTGAATCCAAGTGCTATGCTGTTTGCATGGATATGCATGAACTTATGAGATGCAGGCTAAGTGAATGCAGGCTAAGTGAATGCAGATTGCTGTCTTGTCCTTTTGCAGGTCTGTCTCTGATTGGTGTGTTCATCCATAAAAGTCACTTCCTGAGTCTGCCTCCCCGCCCAACATATTGCTAGTCTATAGGACTGCAGTCCTGGGTCTATGTTCATGCAAATACTTCTCTGTTATACTCTCAAACCTTAGTTAGATCCTGGTGTGTTTGATCCGGCAGGGCCCCGGGGATTCACACATAGCGTAGGATTGTTACTATTACTGTATTGATATTCTGTGTCAGACCTTAGTCAGATCCTGGTGTGTTTGATCCGGCAGGACCCCGGGGATTCACACATAGCTTAGGTTCATTATTGTAATTGTTATTGATATTCTGTGTATGACCTTTTGCTTGAACCTCTGACTCCGCTCTCTGCCTCCTGATTCTGTACTGTTCTTGTCTGATCTGTTGCCGATTCTCTGCCTGATTACCGACCCTGATTTCTGCCTTACTATTCTGTACTGTATCTCCTGATCTGTTGCCGACTCCTGATTGTTTGACTACTCTGCCACCAGTGGGTTCCTCCCACTGGGGCTTACCGCCTTGGTGGCGTTCGCCACTTTACTGTGCACCAAACACGTGTACTCCTCACAATAATAAAGTATACTGATTTGTTATGTTCTATACTTTTTGTATTGCTCATTGCTGCTCCGCATTGTGCAATTTCTGTCTGGCATGTATGGATGCTCTGTGAATGAATGTCTGTTTCCTCAAAGCCTACTATCAGTTTAACAGACATTCATCTGATCTGTTGCAGATCTGTTCCTGTCCTGTTTTTGTATTGCTCATTGCTGTTTCCGCATTGTGCAATTTCTGTCTGGCATCTGTGGATGCTCTGTGAATGAATGCCTCTTTCCTCAAAGTCTGCTATCAGTTTGACAGACATTCATCTGATCTATTGCAGATCTGTTCCTGTTTCTGTCCTGTTAATATATTGCTCATCGCTGCATTCGCTTTGTGCAATTTCTGTCTTTCGTCTGTGGACTGTTCAGAGGATTTGTCTCTCTGTGCTCCACAGCTCCACCTGCTGGCTGGTTTTGTTCCTCCACAGGTGTGTTCCACCATTACTGGGCTCCTCTGTCTGAATGCTTGTGGGAGATCTCCTCAGAGTCAGTGTACACGCTGTGCGCTGACCGTGGAGATCATTCCCCAATCGTTACACAGAACTGCTTTAATGCAAAGAGATGGCTTGCATAATCGGCATTAATGCAATGTGGGATACCTCAGAGCTCACTCCAACCTGTAAATCGCAAATACCTTCTATTTTAAGAAGAAACATTTCTGTTTTATCAAGAGGTAATTTTCAAGAGCAGATACAACAAGGGATCACTAAGTAATGGCTGCTGTCTACAAACGCCTGAACAGCATCTTTGTCAAGCGGTCCAGCCTCCTATCTGCCAGCCACAAAAGCCTTTTTACATGCAGCTGAATGACTATGTTTTGTAACACCACAATATGTCGTGGTTTGACACGTGGTGGTGTCACTTGTTAGCAAAAAAAGGGGACATATCACATCTGAAGCTGAGCATTGCCATGCTTAGCTGTAACTCCAGTGTGGCCACCCTTCCAATGCCGTTGCCCAGTGATAGCAAACCCCCGGCTGGTAGTGGTGCTGGTAATGAGTCAATTATGATTACGCAAAATTTTGCATTCATTTTTGCAATTACGCATTGCATAATTGCGATTACGTTACGTACAGCATAGTATGTTCATGAATCTTAATTCCACATTTATTTAGGCAATTATGCGTTCAATGCGTGAAAATATTCACATCTGTTCATGTCTATTCATTCCAGGCACTGCAATTGGCTCGGGGAATACTAGTTCCCCTTCACCAATCGCCACCAGGAACAAGCAGCTCATGCACGCACCTGCCGTTGCAACACTACACACGTATACATGTCCAGTTAGACTTGAGTGTTTTCTATCTGGACAGCTATAGTCATCCAGATAGAATAAAGTGGTTATCTGGGCCCAGGTGATTGAAATCTACGCCCTGTTTGGCAGCCTTTATCCCTGCCAGGGCATACAGTTCCATAAAGGCCCATAAATATTTGGATACAGACAACTTTTTTCTAATTTTGGTTCTGTACATTAGTTTACCACAATTAATTTTAAATGAAACAACTCAGATGTAGTTGAAGTGCAGACTTTCAACTTTAAAGAGAATGTGTATTGTTAAAATCGCACAAAAGTAAACATACCAGTGCGTTAGGGGACATCTCCTATTACCCTCTGTCACAATTTCGCCGCTCCTCGCCGCATTAAAAGTGGTTAAAAACAGTTTTAAAAAGTTTGTTTATAAACAAACAAAATGGCCACCAAAACAGGAAGTAGGTTGATGTACTGTATGTCCACACATAGAAAATACAACCATACACAAGCAGGCTGTATACAGCCTTCCTTTTGAATCTCAAGAGATCATTTGTGTGTTTCTTTCTCCCTGTAGTTCTCATGCACTGAAGTTTCAGGCTGCTCTTTTTTCTCCTGCAAACAGCTTTGCCCTTGTCTGTAATTCTTCAGTATGTGAAAGCCCAGCCAGCTCAGAGGACGATTTATCCAGCTTGTAAAAGATAAGAGAGAAGCTGCTCTAATCTAAATAATACACAGGCAGTGTGCAGAGCCGGGACAAGGTCCTCCAGCACCCAAGGCTGAGACACCAAAGTGCGCCCCTCCATCCCTCCCACCCCATACATCACACACTGATTGCTATTAGACTAAGAGGTGCCACAGGGCCCACAACCTCCCCAACACCTTAATATCTAGTTATATGGCTTGCAGTCACTGCCATGTATCCCCTTTTCTTATTTCTTTCTGCTTCAAACACAATTAGGAATGACAGCTAAATGAATTGTGCGCCCCTCCTACACTGCGCCCTGAGGCTGGAGCCTCTCCAGCCTATGGCCCGGCCCTGGCAGTGTGCATAGATGGGCCTGGAATGGGGAATTCATAGCAGAACCACAACACTGAAGAACTTGGCAGCCTTCCAGACACAGGCTGACAAGTCTGACAAGGGAAAGATACATTGATTTATTACAGAGACTGTGATAGCAGAAAGTGCTGCAGTAAGCCAGAACACATTAGAATAGCTTTTGGAACTTGTAGGATGATAAAAAACAGGATGCAATTTTTGTTACGGAGTCTCTTTAAAGGACAACACAGGTGAGAAGAATATGGCGGCTGCCATATTTATTTCCTGTTAAACAATACCAGTTGCCTGGCAGCCCTACTGGTATATGTGGCTGCAGTAGTGTATGAATAACCCCAGAAACAAGCATGCAGCTAATTTTGTCAGATCTGACACTAATGTCAGAAGTACCTGATCTGCTGCATGCTTGTTAAGGGTCTACTAATTGCAATCAGACAGGGAGTTATTGTTTGGGCATGTCGGGTGGCCATCTGCCAGTATATGGCAAGTTTAAAATGACACTGAAGCGAAAAAAAAATGATATAATTAAATGTACAGGATCTTCTAAAAAAATTAGCATATTGTGATAAAGTTCATTATTTTCTGTAATGTACTGATAAACATTAGACTTTCATATATTTTAGATTCATTACACACAACTGAAGTAGTTCAAGCCTTTTATTGTTTTTATATTGATGATTTTGGCATACAGCTCATGAAAACCCCAATTTCCTATCTCAAAAAATTGGCATATTTCATCTGACCAATAAAAGAAAAGTGTTTTTAAAACAAAAAAAAAGTCAACCTTCAAATAATTATGTTCAGTTATGCACTCAATACTTGGTCGGGAATCCTTTTGCAGAAATGACTGCTTCAATGCGGCGTGGCATGGAGGCAATCAGCCTGTGGCACTGCTCAGGTGTTATGGAGGCCCAGGATGCTTCAATAGCGGCCTTAAGCTCATCCAGAGTGTTGGGTCTTGCGTCTCTTAACTTTCTCTTCACAATATCCCACAGATTCTCTATGGGGTTCAGGTCAGGAGAGTTGGCAGGCCAATTGAGCACAGTAATACCATGGTCAGTAAACCATTTACCAGTGGTTTTGGCACTGTGAGCAGGTGCCAGGTCGTGCTGAAAAATTAAATCTTCATCTCCATAAAGCTTTTCAGCAGATGGAAGCATGACGTGCTCCAAAATCTCCTGATAGCTAGCTGCATTGACCCTGCCCTTGATAAAACACAGTGGACCAACAACAGCAGCTGACATGGCACCCCAGACCATCACTGACTGTGGGTACTTGACACTGGACTCCAGGCATTTTGGCATTTCCCTCTACCCAGTCTTCCTCCAGACTCTGGCACCTTGATTTCCGAATGAGTGAATGAATGATGAAAGTTGCTTTCATCCGAAAAAAGTACTTTAGACCACTGAGCAACAGTCCAGTACTGCTTCTTTGTAGCCCAGGTCAGGCGCTTCTGCCGCAGTTTCTGGTTCAAAAGTGGGTTCATGCTTCAATCTGCTGAAAAGCTTTATGGAGATGAAGATTTCATTTTTCAGCACGACTTGGCACCTGCTCACAGTGCCAAAACCACTGGTAAATGGTTTACTGACCATGGTATTACTGTGCTCAATTGGCCTGCCAACTCTCCTGACCTGAACGCCATAGAGAATCTGTGGGATATTGTGAAGAGAAAGTTGAGAGACGCAAGACCCAACACTCTGGATGAGCTTCAGGCCGCTATTGAAGCATCCTGGGCCTCCATAACCCCTGAGCAGTGCCACAGGCTGATTGCCTCCATGCCACGCCGCATTGAAGCAGTTATTTCTACCAAAGGATTCCTGACCAAGTATTGAGTGCATAACTGAACATAATTATTTGAAGGTTGACACTTTTTGTTTTAAAAACACTTTTCTTTTATTGGTCGGATGAAATATGCTAATTTTTTTGAGATAGGAAATTTGAGTTTTCATGAGCTGTATGCCAAAATCATCAATATTAAAACAATAAAAGGCTTGAACTACTTCAGTTGTGTGTATTTGAATCTAAAATATATGAAAGTCTAATGTTTATCAGTACATTACAGAAAATAATGAACTTTATCACAATATGCTATTTTTTTGAGAAGATCCTGTATGTGTAATGTATGTGTATGTAGCAAAATATTTTTATTTTCAGTTATGTAGCTTTTTTTTTAAATAACATTACATCAATCTCTAATATATGCATTTTACACATTACACTCAGCATTTTAAATGATTTCACGGAACAGAGCTGACTTTTTCAATTTTCCTCTGCAGGAAAACCATAAACAAACAAGAAACAATGAGAGGCATTTGAGATAAGAGCTTCAAAAGAGTGCTGTCCACAACTTGTTTTGGTCATGGAGCTCAGATAAGCTCTTTTGCACAGATAACAACTGAAGTTTCTTAACTCTTCCTGTACTGGAAAACAATATCTGAGCTACTAATGTTATATTTCTTAGCTGTACTACACATACAAATCATTATATCATACGTTTATTTTCACTTCATATTCCCTTTAAAGAAGCATGGTTTCAGTTTTTTGCTGAGCTATGTTATGTTTTTCTTACCATAGGCTGAAGTCATGGATGAGCTACAGAGACCTATAAAAAAATAAATATAGTTCAAAATAAGTGCATTTTAGAATTGGTAACAATGTAAATATCCTATTTCAAACATGTAAAAAGGAACCCCCTGTATTTACCAATCATCATATTAGGAATAGAGTTGATATTTTACAAAAATGTATGTCTAGTGCAGACTTCCCCATGTCCCTATACAATACAATAAAGAAAAATAGGGTCAATGGGACCTTCAAAGGGGATATTATTTCCGATAACGGTAATTTAGGTAGGTGGTCAGCCCGGCAGTATGTATGCCTTGGGCATACATACCACCGGCATTTTCAGCACGATGTACAGAGTATATAGTCTTATACATCCCAACATTTTTAGATAAGAAAGAGGGACACTTTGAGACACGCCTCATCACAACTCTGAACACACCCACCACGCCCTTCGTATGCATATCACAGAATTCAGAAGCAAAAGATATACCCGTATATACTCGAGTATAAGCCGACCCCCCAACTTTTCCCTACAAAATATTGAAAAAATGATTGACTCGAATAGAAATGGAGGGTATACAGCCCCCCCCCATGTGCATGGCATTGTGGGGCTCCAGTCTTGTGCAGATTTTGATGGTTGTTTGCCAATATTGTGCAGATTTTAGCACAATAATTCCTGGAGGTACACAAGGTCAGGAAGCACACTTAGTAAATGGCAAAAATCCTCTGAAGAGATGGTGTGACGGATGGTTGCGTGGCTGCAGACGCGTCCTTGAACCGCCCGTGAAGAACATGCGATCGCAATCGATTCTCTGCATCGATTGCAATTAAGTTCGATAGAATCTGGATTGGTTGTGTAGGAGCATCTGCAGTCAATCTGGGCTCTCTCTTTTCACAGCAGAGAGATAGCATTAAGGCCCATACACACGTCGGATTTTGCTGAACGACGGGTCGTTTGAACGTCCCGTCGTTCAGTCGTTCGCACGCGGAATCAGACGTGTGTACGGACTATCGTTCGCGTGATAAGACTGGTTTCCAGTGATCCGCCCGGCGGATCGCTGGAAACCAGTCTTATCACCCGAACGATAGTCTGTACACACGTCGGATTTGACGTGCGAACGACTGAACGACGGAACGTTCAAACAACGGGTCGTTCGCAAAAATCCGATGTGTGTATGGGCCTTTAGCCTAACTGCAGGATAGCTCTTTTGATTAGCTAATGAACAGGAACAATGCTTGTGTCCAAGAGGCTACTGTTTACTTTTAATTACCTGGGGACACAGGATGCTGCACTCTGGCAGAACTTCAGATAGGTGTCAACTGCTCCTCCATTTGGTGAGCCAGCAAAAGACAGGATGAGATCACAGCAGGAGATCAGACTACCCAGCCATAGTGTCCCCATGGTTTAAAGTTAGGATGCATGTGATTTATGATTTCTGCTTATTAAAGGAAAACCGAGTATCACCCAGAGGTGGGAGTAGTGTATTTGGATTCGTTAAAATTGGACCAACGTCTCGGTATACAAATCATAATCATACCTTGTTCGTTTAAGGAGTTATGGACCCCTCGGTTACCATACGCCCTAACACCCGCATCCAAGGTATCATATTAATTGGTAGGTTCTGGGGATCGATAATATGTAATTATTATTTGTGTGCTAGCCGCATAGGTCGGCCTAGAGAAAATGTCAGGGTTATGGGGCTTGTGAAAGGCCCTGCCCAGATGTGATTACCATAGTCTGGCCCGGGGGCCGACTCCCGAAGCCCGCCTCTGAACGCAGCTCCATTAAAAGTAAATGAGCTGCCCGGGCAAATTAGTCCTCCCCGGTGTACCATCACCTGATCAAGCCAGCCTGAGGACCATGTGGCTGGTGGCCTTCTTGTCTGAACTGAACAAAGGAACTTTGCTCTTGAACTGAAACCAGGAACTTTACAAGTTTCCCAGACAGGACATATTTCCACAAACTAAGTATTTTCTCCCTTTTTATTTTTTCATACTGGCTATTAATGTTTCCATCATTGTTGATTTTAATAATTTTCTGTATATATTAATTATTTATATTGCATTTTTAATAAACCGACGCTAACGTCAGTTTGCTTATTCCGCTACCCTATTATTCAGCCATACACAGAAACTGAACCCGGGTCTCTAGAGAGACGCTACTATTGTCTCTAGCTAGACAGAATAGAGTGTGTTTAACCATTTTTATTTACAGGTCTAGGCTCAGTCAGTCAGTGGATGCCTCTGTCCCATGATAACAGAGGTGGTGGCAGTTATACCCTGAAATAGTGTGTAATTTGTAATTACCGTAACTCACAGGCTCCCTTCTAGTCGGCCTGCTGCCCAAATTCCAGCGGTTTCTGCACACCGCCTGCGACCACAGCTTTCAAGTCAGTGTGCTGAAACCGATTGGAAGGCAATTTGCGTTCCGGCCACTAGGGTCCCTGTGACAGTGTTTGGCAGCGTTTGGGATCTGTGTTGAGCTGAAAGTATCTCAGATAGCGCTATCAGATTAGCCCTGTTGAGAGACAAACTAATTCATTGGTTGTAGCTGAATGCAATATATTTTTATATATACAGAGAGACTGTGTAGCCAGTACCCCTTCCCGAAAGTTTTATTTTAATTGGCATGGAAATGTCCGGGAACTACAAGGTCATGTGCCTGGCAGACCTGCAAAATCTTTGCCAAGCGAGAGGCATCGACATTTGCCGCAAGAAACAACAGGACCTGGTGAAGGACTTGTTTCAATGGGATACCCAGCAACTGCGGGGGCGGGGTGTGTCCGCTGAAGTGGATACCAGCCCATCTGACTCAAATCGAGGGGAACCAGAGACTGAAGATCCTGACGTACAGAGGTTGTGCATGCTGAGGGCCCTGCATTAACGGCTACGCAGGAGACTGTCAGTGTGGACCCTGATCTCAGAATTTCTCCGAGTACTCGCCCGGAACCGGCCAGTACTGGAATGTCCATTTGTGCTGACCCAGCAATGCAGCTGGCATTACAAAGGCTGATGGACACTGACCTGGAAAAGTACCTGCAGTACATGCAAGCGCAAGAGGAGCGCCAGACTGCAGAAGCGCATGAGGAGCGGGAGCGCCAGGCTGCAGAAGTGCGTGAGGCGCACCAAGCTATGGAACGGGAGCTCCAATGACAGCATGAACTGAACAAGGCAAAAGTTCAACAGGCCAGCCGGAGTTCCCCGCCCAGCCTCCCTGCTGAAGGAGCCACATCACCCGTAAGTGCAAAATTTAAATTTGCTAATATTGAAAAAGACACTGACATTGACTTGTATTTTTTGAGGTGGGTTGAATGTGCCCAGTTCAAAGGTACCGGGTTCAATAGCGCCTGCTTCAAAGGTGCCTGAGTTTGATGTACAAACTGTCTGTAACAAAAATGTGCCTGTACTAGCAGTCACCCAGGGTGCTGCCAGTATTGTGGGCTCAGCACTGAACTCCTCGTTCAGTACTGACCCCAGAAGTGAGAATTTTCCGCTGCTGACTTCATGTGACATGAGCCAGTTGGCTGGAACTGACAGCGCTGTATTCACAGCGGCGCTACAACGTGATCCAAGCCTGGAGGTGCTCAGGCAGCAAGCCTCTGAGCCCCTCGCAGATGGGGCTGCTTTTTAAGGTGTACTGGGAAGGTGGTAGACTGTACAGCAAGGCTGTGCAGCCCACTACAGGTAGATCACATGCGAATACCAAATGGCTTGTGGTCCCGAGTGCATTCAGGGGACATGTGCTGAAATCCGCACATGGTAATCCTCTCACAGGGCACGCAGGTGTCCGCAAGACACTTGCCTGTCATCTGTCCGTGCAGATGCACGTCTTCACAGGTTCATCCGTGTCCCCCCCCCCCCCCCCCTGATGGATTCCCTCCGGCAACAGCAGAGAGCTGCGATGATTGCACTTGTTCACTGGCCATTAGAGGGCATCATAGCAACCGTTGTTATGACGCCTGTGATCACGTGCAATCATTGCGGTGCAGACTGGTACATGAAGTACCATGTAGCGTTCTGCTGTTGCCGGCGGGCACTCGCCGGGGGGGAGCACGGATTAACCTGTGAAGACATTCCTCTGCACGGATGGACGACTGCAGGTGGACAGCGGTGCAGACTGGTAAAAGCACTCTACTTTTGAGAAGGTCTGTAGAACTACTGCATAGTACTCCGATCTGGTGAGGGAAGCAGTGTACGGCCATCTAATGGCAGCAGACAACAAAGAGCAGTCTGCTCATGCCGGGGGACAAGCAGCCGCCACTGCCAGCATGGGAGGGGGGCGCTGCAAAAATAGCGACTCGAATATAAGCCGAGACCCCCACTTTGGGACCACTTTTTTGGTCTCAGAAACTCGGCTTATACTCGAGTATATACAGTAGTTTTATCATTCAAACCACACTGTTTTTTCTATCATCAATAGTTCTTCATTTTAACATTTGAAAATAAGAAATTATATGAATTTAAAGGATGGGAATAAAGTTTAGAGTCAATTTTTCAGTAGAAAGATACATATACCTACACACATCTGTACATCAGTCCTAAAAGAGGGACACATGAGGAAGAAAGAGGGACAGAGAGATTTGGTTCCCAAAGAGGAATGGTTCTCCCAAAAAGGGAAAGTTGGGAGCTATGTACTCTTGTCCCTTATCTGTCCCTTGGAGGGACTCAGAAACTAATCCCTACCATAGGGATCAGATTGTGGCCAATATCTAGGACCAATTTAGGGGGAAGCCAATTAACTTATCTGTATGTTTTGGGGATGTGGGAGGAAACCTGAGTGCCCAGAGGAAACCCACACAGACACGGGGAGAACATACAAACTCTGTGCAGATAGTGCCATGGCTGGCATTCGAACTGGGGACCTAGCGCTGCAAGGTAAAACTTCTATTCACTACAACTCCATGCTGTCCAAAAAATGGGACAATGCTGCGTTTTGGTTTAAAAAAATATTATGCAGCTGTGCATTGTTGCAACACACTGCCCCAGAGCACATAAGTGAGAATGTCAGACAGCGCTGTCTATGAACTCCTGAAGTTCTTTCATATCACACACTATATGTATTGCTGAAATGCACACCACTATGTATAGAGGGTGAAAAAGACCTACCTACTGAAGTAAAAAAAAAAAAATCTGCCAGCCACTTAGTATACTTTTAAAAAATATCTGAAAAGTTCCAAAGAGATTCCAGTGAGGTCAAATGTCCTTTTGTGGTGTAAGGGCCTACAGGAAAATAAAAATAATTGCCCATTTTTCTTAACAACTTTTTAAAATCTGGTTTTCTGAGAGGGCAATCTGATTCAGTATTGTGGTGTTCAGTGATCCTTACCTTAATTAGCCTAAAGGTAGCCATACATCTAACGATGATGGGCAAATTCCACCAAGAGACAACTCTCAAATCAAATCTGATCAGAGAGAGATCTGTAGGCTGCTCATACACCACAGGCCGACCCCGATCAATTTAAAGCATGAAATCTTTCAGGAATCGGCCTTGTGACTCCGCCTCACCACCCACAGCCGTGTCCCTCCAAAGGTTTTAAGTGCAGGGGCAAAATTAGACTTAGTAGGGCCCCCTTGGTCGCTAAACCCCATGCACATACCTTCCAACTTTCAGAGATGAGAAAGAGGGACACTTAAGCCACATCCCTAGTCACGCATGCCATAAAGATTTCATAAGAAAAACATGGACCAGCCCTTGCTGGTCCAATTCCTCCAGGAAGGGGGCAGCGCAGCACTTTTTTTTTTTTTTTTTTTTTTTATATCCTGTAGCGAGCCCTGGGCTCGCTACATGATAGCCGCTGAGCAGCGGCATCCCCCCACCCACTCCGATCGCCTCCGGCGATCAGAGTAAGCGGGAAATCCCGTTGAGAACGGGATTTCCTGCTGGGCTTCCCCTGTCGTCATGGCGACGAAGCGGGATGATGTCACCGATGTCATGGACGTCGGGACATCAGAGGGAATCCCGATCCACCCCTCAGCGCAGCCTGGCACTGATTGGCCAGGCTGAGAAAGGGGTCTGGAGGGGGGGGCGCGGCTAGTAGCGGCGGATCGGCGACGAGCGGCGACGATCGAATGTTACAAGCAGCTAGCTAAGTGCTAGCTGCATGTAACAAAAAAAATTATGCAAATTGGCCCAGCGGGGCCTGAGAAATCCTCCTACGCAGGTTACCCCGAGCTGAGCTCGGGATAACCGGCAAGGAGGTTAATAATTCAAACCACACTGGTCCTTTCTATCCTGGTTCATTCATTTCCTTCATATTAACATTTTAAAATTAGTGTCAATTTAAAAGATGGGAATAAAGTTTAGAGTCAGTCAAACACATAGTAGAGAAATATGCACATAGAAAGAGGGACAAAGTCCTGAAAGAGGGACAAATGAGGAGGAAAGAGGGACAGAGGGACTGGGCTCCCAAAGAGGGACAAATAAGAGGGACAGGGCTCCCTAAGAGGAACTGTCCCTCCAAAAGAGGGACAGTTGGGAGCTATGCATGCAGGTCACATGATTAGCCGGCTAATGGCAGCAGAGAGTGTTCTGCTGTGAAGCAGTGTCTGGAAGCAGGAAAACATAAAACATTTGGGTCAATTGACCATCCAATTAGATAATAATTGTTGAATCAGAGGGGTGATCAACTGCAAAGTCGATAGATGTATGGCCAATGGACACCTTATAATCAGCCATCCAAAACTTAATTCAACTGCACAGAGCAATGGCTCATCAGACTCAACTGTTACTTCTAGTTGTCCACTGACTTACACTACATTTTAACCTTTCAGCAGCAACATAAAGTAAAACTTTGTTTGGCTGCTGGGCCAAATTTTTCCTGCTGCTGCAAAAGTGTGCCTTCCCCAGCCTGGCAGACTCGGCAGGGTATGCAGAGCGTGCAGCAGTGTGCTTTTATAGTTACCTGTACAGACAACTGGATCGGCTTCTTCTTCCTTCACCACAGCAGCTGTGTAACCCCGACATGTCTTCTTGGTTCTGATCAGAGGATATGACATGTGATCGGGATCCAGGAGACAGTGTCAGCATCACAGGCTTCTGGATCCCGATTACGTCATATCATGTGAACGGATGTGATTGGGACCCAGAAGACATATCAGAAGTTCAGAGCCGCAGGTGAAGGAAAAGAATAAGGCATCAGGAACAGGTAACTATTAGGGCTTGTTCACACTATGAGCGTTTTGGTTTTTTTTTAAGCGCCGGTGATTTTTAAAATTGCCTTAAAAGTGCTTGTGGAATGATTCCCTGTGAGAGTGTTCACATCTGAGCGGTTCAATTACGATCTGCTCACCAAAGCGCTGCCTGTACCATTTTCTGGGTGATTTGCCTCAATGGAAGGTATAGGGAACTCGCAAAAAGCACTTGAAAAACGCTTTGTTTAGCAATTTCCCCAGCGCTTTCATGAATAAATACATTGTATTTATTCATTTATTGGTGAAAGAGTTCACTTCCTGACTGACATCAGGAAGTGAAAAAACAGATTTGCTCTGCAAAAAACGCTTAGGTAAATGCAAGCATAAAAGCGCTAACGCACAGATAAGCACCGGGAGGCGCTAAAAAAATTGCCCACAAAAACGCAAAACGCTGGTGTCAGCATTTGCAATTTATGATAAGGCCTAACTGCTCCTTGCTGCCCTGCTCTAGGCAGCCAAACGAGATTTGCCAGCGGAGGTTTAAAGTGCATAGCAGTTTCAATGAAAAATATTTTGTTTGAAACCGCTAAACGGTTAAAGTAGTTATCTGCTGGAAACTGGTGAACAGAGCCGGGACAAGGTTCCCAGCACCCAAAGCTGACACACGAAAGTGCACCCCTCCATCCCTCTCACCCCAGCTGTCACATACTGATTGCTGGTAGGGCCCCAGGGCCCCCAACACCTTAATCTCTAGTTATCTGGCTTGCAGTCACTGCCATGTATTTCCTTTTCTTATTTCTCTCAACTTCAAACACAACAGGGGAATGATAGCTGAGTGAGTTGCGCGCCCCCTCCTACACTGCGCCCTGAGGCCGGGGCCTCCCTCGCCTCTGCCTGGCCCTGCTGGTGAAATTTGATAGTGGATTTTTTCTGAAACCATCAACAGAAAAGAGGGGCAGTGATTGGTCTTAAAAGATGGCGATCCAGCCCTCCACCACTTTCATAGAAATGGGAATTCAAAAAGTAAAAAAAAAAAAAATAGCAATCTTTTTACAACAATTTTAAAAGTTGCAGTTACTTTTGCTGTAAGAAGCCAAAGATAAATAAATGTATCGGTCTAATTATTTTCTTACCAGCAATGATGATGATCACGCCCCAAAATCCCATTTTGTTTATTCCGAAAGGGTTCCGTTATCTCTGTTAAACAGAGTTGTCCAGTGGCACAGAGGACGCAGGCCAGTCAGGTTTGAGAGAGACTTCCTTATGAACATTTATATAGGTCCTCTGCTGGGAGTGGGATGTAGGATACCGGCCATCATAATCATCATGTGATATCTCTAACGGTGCCTGTTCCTAGAGTTCTGTGCCAGGTCCAGGTTGCTGTCAGCCCAGCACAGCTAAATATAGGGATGTGAGTAATGTGTTGGGGAAAGGTGTGCTGAATTAACAGGAGCACTCTGCCGGCCTATATTTGTTTTATGTCAGATACTGGATAATAGAGGAGGAAGTTTGTCATAAGAATAAATCTGCCAAAAAGTATTCTCTTCATTCCTAGCTGAAAATCTGCAATGGGAAATATAAGGGGGAGAATTTCCTGCCATTTTAAGAGTAACCGTCTCCAAACTTACCTCAACGAGTCAACAGCGTTCCCGTGGCAACTCCAGGAGAAGCCGGCTTCTTCTCCCGCTCTTGACTACAGGGATAATTTTGCATAGTCTTGCATTTTCTCCTGTTCAAGCAAGGACTTGGCTATAGGTGAAGAGCAAGGTGGAAATCAGAATCAGAATTGTTTATTTCGCCAGGCATGACTGGGTCCTGCCCAGAATTGGGTTTAGCACAATACAGGATCTTCTCAAAAAATTAGCATATTGTGATAAAGTTCATTATTTTCTGTAATGTACTGATAAAAATTAGACTTTCATATATTTTAGATTCAAATACACACAACTGAAGTAGTTCAAGCCTTTTATTGTTTTAATATTGATGATTTTGGCATACAGCTCATGAAAACCCAAATTTCCTATCTCAAAAAATTAGCATATTTCATCCAACCAATAAAATAAAAGTGTTTTTAAAACAAAAATGTCAACCTTCAAATAATTATGTTCAGTTATGCACTCAATACTTGGTCGGGAATCCTTTTGCAGAAATGACTGCTTCAATGCGGCGTGGCATGGAGACAATCAGCCTGTGGCACTGCTCAGGTGTTATGGAGGCCCAGGATGCTTCGATAGCGGCCTTAAGCTCATCCAGAGTGTTGGGTCTTGCGTCTCTCAACTTTCTCTTCACAATATCCCACAGATTCTCTATGGGGTTCAGGTCAGGAGAGTTGGCAGGCCAACTGAGCACAGTAATACCATGGTCAGTAAACCATTTACCAGTGGTTTTGGCACTGTGAGCAGGTGCCAGGTCGTGCTGAAAAATGAAATCTTCATCTCCATAAAGCTTTTCAGCAGATGGAAGCATGAACCCATTTTTGAACCAGAAACCGCCGCAGAAGCGCCTGACCTGGGCTACAGAGAAGCAGCACTGGACTGTTGCTCAGTGGTCCAAAGTACTTTTTTCAGATGAAAGCAACTTTTGCATGTCATTCGGAAATCAAGGTGCCAGAGTCTAGAGGAAGACTGGGGAGAGGGAAATGCCAAAATACCTGAAGTCCAGTGTCAAGTACCCACAGTCAGTGATGGTCTGGGGTGCCATGTCAGCTGCTGGTGATGGTCCACTGTGTTTTATCAAGTGCAGGGTCAATGCAGCTAGCTATCAGGAGATTTTGGAGCACTTCATGCTTGCATCTGCTGAAAAGCTTTATGGAGATGAAGATTTCATTTTTCAGCACGACCTGGCACCTGCTCACAGTGCCAAAACCACTGGTAAATGGTTTACTGACCATGGTATTACTGTGCTCAGTTGGCCTGCCAACTCTCCTGACCTGAACCCCATAGAGAATCTGTGGGATATTGTGAAGAGAAAGTTGAGAGACACAAGACCCAACACTCTGGATGAGCTTAAAGAGAGTCTGAAGCGAGAATAAATCTCGCTTCAGCTCTCATATATAGCAGGGGCATGCGTGCCCCTGCTAAAACGCCGCTATCACCTTCACCCTCAGATCCCCTCCGTAATGCGGGGGAGCGCTTCCGCATTGGGGCAGGGCTAACCGCCGCAGCCCTGCCCCATGCGCGTCTCTCAGACGCAAACCTCCGCCTCTCCCCCGCCCCTCTCAGTCTTCCTTCACTGAGAGGGGCGGGGGAGAGGCGGCGATGCGCGTCTGATAGACGCGCCGAGAGGCAGGGCTGCGGCCGTTAGCCCTTCCTCTGGGAGGAACAAAATCTACGACCAAGTTGGTCGTAGATTTTGCGGGGGGGTGGGTTGGGGGGTCAGGGACCCCCGTTTAGCCGCAGGATAGCGGCGTTTTAGCAGGGGCACACGTGCCCCTGCTATATATGAGAGCTGAAGCGAGATTTAGTCTCGCTTCAGTGTCTCTTTAAGGCCGCTATCGAAGCATCCTGGGCCTCCATAACACCTGAGCAGTGCCACAGGCTGATTGCCTCCATGCCACGCCGCATTGAAGCAGTCATTTCTGCAAAAGGATTTCCGACCAAGTATTGAGTGCATAACTGAACATAATTATTTGATGGTTGACTTTTTTTTGTTTTAAAAACACTTTTCTTTTATTGGTCGGATGAAATATGCTAATTTTTTGAGATAGGAAATTTGGGTTTTCATGATCTGTATGCCAAAATCATGAATATTAAAACAATAAAAGGCTTGAAGAACTACTTCAGTTGTGTGTATTTGAATCTAAAATATATGAAAGTCTAATGTTTATCAGTACATTGCAGAAAATAATGAACTTTATCACAATATGCTAATTTTTGAGAAGATCCTGTACATAGCTCAAATAGAGGGTAGAGGTAGATAGATGGGTAGGCACACAAACATGGAGTTTACTAGGACAAAAAGCAAGCAGCTTAAGCAAAGACAACATACATTGTACACAATATACATCAAACGACAGTATACATCATAAAAAAGAATTACTACCAAAAGGTGGCACGAGAAAAGTCTAATCAAATTAGTTAATCTGAGTCGGTTGACTGGTTGACCGAAAAACACTGCACTGGTCTTAGCTTAACAGACAGTGGGGTACTGCTTGGGGGGTGGAAGAATGTGGAGGAAGTTCAGGAGGTTGACGGCCGAGGAGAAGACAGAGTTCCTATGTCTAGTGGTCATGATGAAGATGGCCCGAAGCCTCCTGCCTGATGGAAGTTGGCTGAAGAAACAGAGGGGTCACTTGCAATTAGAGATGGGCCGAACGGTTTGCCAGCGAACGGTTCCAGGCGAACTTCGAGTTGTTCTTGTTCGCCTGCGAAGGCGAACTTTCCCGGAAGTTCGATTCGCCCCATAATGCTCTATTGAGCAGAACTTTGACCCTCTACATCACAGTCAGCAGGCACATTATTGCCAATCAGACTGCACTCAGTCTTGGAGCCCCCCCCCCCCCTTATAAAAGGCAAGGTCCTTGAGCCATTTTACTCACTCGTCTGCCTACACTGATTAGTTAAGGGACAGCTGCTGACAGACTCTGCTAGGGAGAGTTTAGTTAGGCTCTTGTAGGCTTGTTCCTTATCCACCTCCTCGCTCAGGGAGGATGGTCTCATCTGCCAGGGAATTATAGTATTTCAAAATCCATCTTACATACCATGGCTGGGATTTGAACCCAGGTCTCAGTGTGTGGTAGCTAAGTAACATAACCATTACACCACCAACACTACTAACTGAAGCAAGCCTAGCATGTACCATTTATGCTTAATCCAAGAGAAAAATTAGACAAGACAAATAACATTTATATCACGCTTTTCTCCTGGCAGACTCAAAGCACCAGAGCTGCAGCCACTAGGGCACACTCTATAGGCAGTAGCAGTGTTAGGAAGACTTGCCTAAGGTCTCCTACTGAATAGGTGCTGGCTTACTGAACAGACAGAGCCGAGATTCAAACTTTGGTCTCCTGTGTCAGAGGCCTTAACCATTACACCATCCAGCCACTGGAGAAAAGTGTGATATAAATGTTATTTGTCTTGTCTAATTTTTCTCTTGACAACTGTTGAACACAAAAGGCAAGGCCATGCCTGGCTACAAATCCTTAAGCAGTGGCTGGGTGGTGTAATGGTTAAGGGCTCTGCCTCTGACACAGGAGACCAGAGTTCGAATCTTGGCTCTGTCTGTTCAGTAAGCCAGCACCTATTCAGTAGGAGACCTTAGGCGAGTCTTCCTAACACTGATACTGCCTATAAAGTGTGCCCTAGTGGCTGCAGCTCTGGCGCTTTGAGTCCGCCAGGAGAAAAGCGTGATATAAATGTTTTTTGTCTTGTCTAATTTTTCTCTTGACAACTGTTGAACACAAAAGGCAAGGCCATGCCTGGCTACAAATCCTTAAGTAGTGGCTGGATAGTGTAATGGTTAAGGGCTCTGCTTCTGACACAGGAGACCAGAGTTCGAATCTCGGCTCTGTCTGTTCAATAAACCAGCACCTATTCAGTAGGAGACCTTAGGCAAGTCTTCCTAACACTGCTACTGCCTATAGAGTGTGCCCTAGTGGCTGCAACTCTGGCACTTTGAGTCCGCCAGGAGAAAAGCGGGAGGAAAGAATAGGCAGAAGGGTGGAGGGAGAGCAGTGTAGGCCTGTAATTGACCTTAGAATAGGGGTTTATGTGAAATCTAGATTATTCCCTGGGATTTATGGTGTGTATCCCTCTCCGCCATGCCCCCCTCCAGGTGTTAGACCCCTTGAAACATCTTTTTCATCACTTTTGTGGCCAGCATAATTTTTTCTATTTTTCAAAGTTCGCCTCCCCATGGAAGTCTATGGCAGTTCGCAAACTTTTTCGCGAACCGAACCTTCCGCGGCCCCAGTTCGCGAACCTAAAATCGGAGGTTCGGCCCATCTCTACTTGCAATCTTCAGGGCTCTACAGTGCAGTCTTGTGTTGTATAGGAGGACACGTGAGGGAAAGGGTCTCCTAAGGATCCTCCCTGCCATCCTGATGACTTTCTGTAGTTTGTCTATTGCTGGCAGTAGCGCCAGCATACCAGACCAAGATGGAAGAGCAGAGGAAATTAGGGTTTAGGGTCTGAAGGGAAGTTGGTGATTGCCAGAGAGCCTTAACTTCTTGGGGACTGCCTGACGCCAATGAGCGTGGCCGCGGCGGCAGCCCCAGGACTGCCTAACACCGATTGGCGTCAAGTCCTGGGGCTGCAGTTTCCCAGGGAACGGCCACACGCATGCGCGATCGATCCCTGCCAGTTCCGTGATTAGTCTGCTAGCCGTCGCGGCTAGCAGGCTGTTTGCACATGAAAGGGGAAAGAAATCCCCTTTGTTTACATCTGTACAGCGCTGCGGTCCCTGGCAGCGCTGTACAAGATTGGTGATCCCCGGCCTCTTATTGGCCAGGGAACGCCGTCCTCTCATAGGCTGACGCCTATGAGAGGCGGAACAGGACGGATCGCCGTCCTGATCCAATTCAGAAGACAGAGGGAAGGAGGGAAAGGGAGGGAGGGAGGGAAAGAGAGCCTCATAGAGGCTAGGAAAAAAAAAACACTGCCACAGTGATCGGACACCTCAGGCAGCATGTCCCCTTAGGGACAAAAAAAGGAGGTGAGTCCGATAGCTGGGCTCCATAGCTGGGCTATGCAGGAGGCTGAAAAGCCTGCACAGCCCAGTACAGCAAAAAATTGCCTGGTTGTTAGGGGGGGGGGTTAACACTGCGGTCGTCAAGTGGTTAAAGTATTGATCCGGCGGGCTGATTTTTTTAATGTTGGACAAGAATACCTGACTCCTCATGCACTCAGACAACCTTATAATTAGGATTGTCAGTGGCCGGTAAGCCTCTTTTATATCTGCAGTGTTGGGTGCACCCTATCAGTTTAGTACACTGTGGTGACATACGTCATCTAGTGTGCTGGAATATTGAAATTTGGAATTATGTCTAATGTGCGCTTCTGTCCACTTTTCAGCAACATGTATCAATCTGTAATATTGATGTGCTGATATGCAGCGGAGAGAAGTGGACAGAAGCGCACTAAGTTGAAACGAGCCCTAAGAATTGGACAGGACTGAATAAGTGTATGTTGTTCAATACAAGAATCTGTCTGCCTGGTACGCAAAACTTTAGCGCTAACAGTGATGTATTCAAAGCATTTAGAATATTTTCATATCTTAATATACAGTAGGCATAATCTTTAGGGTTGGTCAATGAGTCGGCAGGGCCGGCACTGTAGGCACGTGCCTACAGGCGCCAGATGATAGAAAGGCGGCTCACTCCCCTCCCTGAGTGCCTATCTCCCTCCTTCCCTATGTAGAGTCCTGATGAGAGTGTAAATGAAAGGTTACTCACCCAGCTTTCTTCATTCAACTGAAAACTTGACAAGATCTCCCTTCATTCAGGAGAACCTCTAGCTACTTAATATTGAGGGTACCTCTGGCCACATAATACTAAGAGGCACATGTAGCTTCCTATAACAGGTAAAGGAAGTAAAGGAGAAGTGACAGTGGGTCAGTCAGCACACTTGCGGTGAGGTTTGGCAGGGGTTTGTAAGTAGAGATGGCCCGAACGGTTCGCCGGCGAACTTCCATAATTCAAAATCGTGGAGAATCGCGAGAAGTTCGGTTCGCCCCCATAGTGCATCATGAGGGTCAGCTTTGACCCTCTACATCAGAGTCAGCAGGCACATTGTAGCCAATTAGGCTACACTCCCTCCTGGAGCCCCACCCCCCCTCCCCCCTTATAAAAGGCAGGCAACGTCAGGCTTTTCACTCACTCGTGTGCCTGCAGTAATTAGTGAAGGGATAGCTGCTGCAGACTCTCATAGGGAAAGCTTAGTTAGGCTCTTGTAGGTTTGTTAGCTTGCTCCTTGCTGATTCTTATTGCTAAAAAAAAGCACCCCACAACAGCTCTTTTGAGAGCTAATCTTGTTCTTGTGATCTATTTTTTTTTCTGTGTGTCCCACTGACACTTGTGTTGCATAAACAGCCTTGCTAATTCCTACTGTGTGTGCCACTGCCAGGCCCAGCACATTCAGTGACTACTACCTGTGTGTGTGACAGGTGCACATTGTAATACCCACTGCATATACATACCTGTTGTTCACTGTGCACCCACCCACCTACGTGATTGCACGCAGTGTCACTGTGCCTGTCCGCTACCTGTCTGTGTGTGACAGGTGCACATTGTAATACCCAGCACTGCATATACCTACCTGACAGTCACTGTTGTTCTATCACTGAGCTACCACAGCCTGGCGACCATATGGGCTTGAAAACCGCCACGGCCTGCACTCTGGTGCGCACCAGCCCAGCAGGGCTGTCACAACATAAACAACTGTTTGCGGTGCGTTACACAGTGAGTTTTGTGTGTCAGTGTGAAGCAGTACTCTAATTACACTACCTGATTGATGTATACACATGCAAGATGTTTTAAAGCACTGGGCTTGAAAACTGCCATGGCCTGCACTCTGGCCATGGTGCGCACCAGTCCAGCACGGCCGTCGCTACACAAACAGCTGTTTGCGGTGCGTTACACAGTGAGTTTGGTGTGTCAGTGTGAAGCAGTACTCTAATTACACTCCCTGATTGATGTATACACATGCAAGATGTTTGAAAGCACTTTAGACCTGCAATTTAGCATTCAATGTGATTTCTGCCCTTAAAACGCTGCTTTGCGTCAAATCCAGATTTTTTCCCCGGGACTTTTGGTGTCTATCCAACTCATCCATGCCCCCCTCCAGGTGTTAGACCCCTTGAAATATCTTTTCCATCACTTTTGTGGCCAGCATAAATGTTTCTAGTTTTCAAAGTTCGCCTCCCTATTGAAGTCTATTGCGGTTCGCGGAAGTTCGCGCGAACCGAACTTTTGCGGAAGTTCGCGAACCCGGTTCAGGAACCGAAAATCGGAGGTTCGGGCCATCTCTATATGTAAGCTTATGGAAGGTGAAGTCTACTACATCTGCGCCTATAGGCGCCAGTGATGTAAATCCGGGCCTGTGAGTCGGGATGGTTGAAATGCCAATTCCGATTCTGTGAAAATTCAGATTTCTGCCAATGCATTCTATGATTAGCCAAATACTTTCGAGTTGACTTGGGAGAATTTGACCAATCAGAGAATGCAAAATTTTACAGCAGTATTCAGAATACCACAGAAATTTTACGCCAAGAATCGGGAATACTCTGTGGTATCCAAGTCTGGCGTTTTGTCTAAAATTACCTTGGTAATTTGTTTTTCATGGAAAAATTCTAAATTCTCTGATTAGTCCAATGCTACCGAGTTCTGTGCTTGGGCTAAATTCATTGAGTTGCAGTAATGACTAATAAAAGAATCCAAACACTTAGCTTCATTTGATTTTCAAGCTGCATGCAATTGCATAATCCTGCATCAACTTGATTTTTTATGGCATCTCATTGACCATCCCTAATAATCTTTTCTCAAGTAATATGAAAGGTTTATTAGTAACAGGTGGCCCTCATGCTTTTATCACGGGACTCTGCCTAGGCAGAAAGTTTGAAGTGAATAAGGTTGAGCCGAAATTTTCAAAATTTCGCGTTACTATAATTACGCATGCGAAATTTGCTATTACGATGCGAAATTATGGTAGCGTAATTGCCATTAAAATCGTAATTGAAAATACCGTAAGCGTAATTTTCAATGCGTAATTTCGCGTTTCGTTCATAACGTAATTTCACGTTAAACCATAACGTAATTTCGCGTTAAACCATGCCATAATTTCGCATTTCTTCGTAATTTCGTGAATTTCGTAATTACTTGTTAGCTATAAAAAAATTACTTGTTCGCATTAGCCAATCAGAAGTGAATCAGCGGTAGTCAGACGAACGCTAACAAATTTTCGCATATAAACGCTTTTTCGCGTTAAATAATGTAAAAACTAAGCATGCGCAGTTCAAGGGTGTAAACTACGCTTACAAACGTTTGCATGCAAGGCAAACGTAATTTCGCGATACCCACCGTAACGCGAAAACGACGCGAAAATTAACACTTACAGTAATATGAACTATCGTGAAATTACGTTATGTAACTATGCTTACAACCGGTTGCATGCAAGGCAAACGTAATTTCACGATATCCACTGTAATGCGAAAATTACGCGAAAATTACGCTTACGCGGAATTTTCACGAAATCCTTCTTCATTACGATTATGTACTTACGGCCATAATCGTAATTACACTAATTACGCGAAATTTAGTGAAATCGTAATTAAGTCATTACGCTCATCTCTAGAAGTGAAGTCCTTCCTCTCAGGAGCATTGTGGGAGAGTTCTATTGTACCTTTCTTCCTGGAGCACAGACGACAGCAGCATTGCTGGCACACACACCATCTTGGTACGGCACTCCTACTTTTACTGTTATATTTATATTTGTATTTACACTGATTGATTGCATTGACGATGCACTACTATCAGCTTCCCATGGCAGTTACCAATGCAGTCCATGCTCCGCCTCTTGGCTCAACGCCTCCTCCTCCTACTACTACCTGTTAGTACTCCATTCACGCAACATGTACTATGCACTTCTAGTTGGCATTGCACTAAACCCAGCCCACGACACCATTTACAATGCGGCCAACGTCTCAGGGTCCACCACCTTCTACTGCAGCTGCCACCTTTCAGTTCTCCATCCATGCAACTTGTGTTATACACTTCTGGGTAAAGCCAGTTACATGTGGACTGGTGTAAGGCATGGAGAGCATCCGAATACATAACAAAAAAAGTTGTTTAGGTGATAGAGAAAGTGGGACAGAAAGTGGCAGTTGGAATCCTTTTATGTCTCATTTGCCCCAGGCAGTTGTCTAGGTTGCCTTGTAGATGATCCTGCTCTGGTTGAGATGCAGTCTTATGGGGGTTTCTTCTGTGTAGGGGTTCATATTAAATATTTTCCATAGTGCATGCTTTGCTTTTCCAATGCTACATCCACTGGTGGGGTGTCCGGCTACCTGCGGCGTGCTATGCATGCGCCGTGCGGGCTGAAAAACAGGCACGACCACACACCTGGAAGTGGGCGTAGTCATGATGTGTCATGGGTAGAGCCAAATGTGCATGAACTTAGCAAGGGTGTGTTTCAAAGACAGTGGACCTTTCCAGCAAAACTTTGAGTGAAGTCTTCTCCTTTAATAAAAAATATTGTCCGACAGTCCTACTTACCATTCATATCACATGGATTAAATTGTGAGCTCCTCTGAGGACAATCAGTGACATAACTATGTACTCTTTAAAGTGTTGCAAAAGAGGTCCGTGCTACTGTATATATATAAAAATAGCAATAAGTGTTGCTTTGTGTAACAGTTCCTCTTAAAGGGAACCCAAGGTGAGAGTGACATGGAGGCTACCATATTTATTTCATTGTAAACAATGCCAGTTGCCTGGCAGTCCTGTTGATCTTCTGGCATACGTAGTATCTGAATCAAAACCCTGGAAGAAGCATATGGCTAATCCAGTAAAACCTGAGTCAGCTGAGTCCCAAGTACCTGATCTGCATATGCTTGTTCAGGGTCTATGGCTAAAAGCATTAGAGACACAGGATCAGGAGGAATGCCAGGCAACTGGTATTGTTTAACCACTTCAGCCTTCAGTCGTTTTCACTTTATGCATCCGAGCAATGTTCACCTCCCATTCATTAGCCTATAACTTTATCACTACTTATTACAATGAACTGATCTCTATCTTGTTTTTTACACCACTAATTAGGCTTTCTTTGGGTGGTACATTTTGCTAAGAGCCACTTTGCTGTAAATGCATTTTAACAGGAAGAATAAGAAAAAAACGGAAAACATTCATTATTTCTCAGTTTTCAGCCATTATAGTTTTAAAATGTTTTTTTTTTTTTAAATATTAAACATTTTGTTTGGGTATTTTTGGGAGGGTGGGATGTAAACAGTAATTTTTTCTGTAAATATGTGTTGGTTTTAATTTTTTTTTGCATTTAGTTGTAGTTTTACTTTTACTGAGTTTTACTGAGTTTGTTTACATGACGTCACTCTAAGCGTAACACATACGCTTAGAGGGACGCATGGGGATGCAAGAGCCAGAAAAAGCGAAGCGTCCGAGAGAAGCTGTCGCTTTTTCTGCGGGGGAGAGGAATCAGTGATCGGGCACCATAGCCCAATTCATTGATTCCTGGGCTAACGAACCGCGGGCCGTGAGCGCGTGGACGCCCACATGGCTTCCTGGACGTAGCTACTACGTAGCTACTACGTCCAGGAGGCAAAAGTGGTTAAAGGAAATAAATATGGCAGCCACTATATCCCTCTCACCTCGGTTCCCTTTAATCCCTGTGTAATATGGGTCTGTTTTTCAATCCATCTGATAAGATACAAGTGCAAATGCAAATATGAAGTCACATTTTAATACCATTCCTACATCCCAATATTGTAAATATAGTCACATGATAATCAGATACAAGTGAGCAAGGTACCAGCTGAAGCTGAGCACACAAAAAAATGGATAAAGGTTAAGAAAATCCCAAACATTTCCGTCAGAGAAGGCAATGGATAACTGCAGTCCTCCCTTCAATATCATTGTGTTTGTTTGTTAATAACAAACACTGTGATATCACCACTCACCAGATATTAGACATTTCCTTGTGGTTGAAGTTGTATTTCTGTTTTACTTCCTTTTACAGTATTGTATAAGCAAAAAGTCTTGTTGTCATTTCTGTGTTTTTTTTTTTTTTTATGTAACTTTTTTTTGTATATATTCTTTACTCCAGTAAAATCCAAGATCAGTAGGTTCAGTTGTTTCCCATCATTTTATTTGTCATGTTCTCTTTAAAGTGGATAGGTGAGATTTTCTGTTTCCCTTTTAACCACCCGTAAACCCCATTTACGGTACTTTTGGTATCTGATGGGAATCATATCCTGTTCCTGTAACGGTTGGGTGTAGCAACTCAGATGTCTGATTATATGGTGATCTGCAGAATCACCAATAATGCAGACTCTATACCTGATTATGTGATGACCTGCAGAATCACCAATAATTACTGGTATAGCTGATCGGATGCTATATGTGTAGTGCTTGGTGCAACCGTAACTTTAATAGTTTGGCGAGACCTCACCAGAGGGGCTGGTGAGGTACTATCGGTACACTGACCGTGTAATAGAGTTCAAGCTCCAGCAAGCTGGAGCTACAATACTGAAGAGACCGAATCTCCCGAGGAGCGGGTGATTCAGAGTGTACTGCAGCCGAGTGATCACCCGATGAGCGGGTGACTCAGACTGTACTGCAGCCTAGGAGCAAGAGACACAAACAGTACTGCACTAATGGTCGCCTGGGAAGCAGGTGATTCAGACTGTACTGCAGCCTAGGCGTAGAAAACACAAACAGTACCGCACTAAAGAATAACTTCACCAGCGGAGCTGGTGAAGCTAGCACCTCACCAGTGGCGAGGGCCCACTGGTGAGTAGAATGGTCTGACAGGCAAGGTTTGGCAACAGAGAGGTAAGTATCGGTACAAAATCGGGAGGCAAGAGAGTAATCGGTAATCAGGCAGAGATTCAGCAACAGAGAGGTAAATATCGGTACAAAATCGGGAAGCAAGAGAGTAATCGGTAATCAGGCAGAGGTTCAGCAACTAATAAGGCAGATAAGCAGAGGTACAGAATCAGAAAGCGATATCAGAGTCAGAGTTTAGCCAAGAGTCATACACAGGTAATCATAAAATACAAGCAATATCCTAGTCTAGGTGTGAAGTCCTTAGCATCAACACCTGGGATCTAGTCTAAGGTCTGAGCGCTAACACACTATGTATTCACGACAACAGACAACTAGAAAATGAAGGCCGGAGGCTTAAGAGGCAGAGGAGACCCCACAGGCACGCCC
The DNA here is from genome assembly GCF_040937935.1 of Hyperolius riggenbachi. Taxonomy (NCBI): domain Eukaryota; kingdom Metazoa; phylum Chordata; class Amphibia; order Anura; family Hyperoliidae; genus Hyperolius; species Hyperolius riggenbachi. Next base: position 57,249,218 of record NC_090653.1, on the reverse strand, counting down.
CTCAGATACAGCCAATCCTGGGCGCCGTGGGACTCCTCTGACGTCAGCTGACCAGCAGGTCAGCTGACGGGCTTCCTCCCCGCATAAAGGTCCCGTCTGTGCGCGCACCCGCGCGAGACGGCGACCTCTGATGTAACTAAATGTTCCGTCCTCGGCGTCCTAGACGCCGGGAGGACGGATGGCGGCATGGAGGCGGCGGCGGTGCTGTTCGCCGCAGCTGCCTCATCTGTTACAGTACCCCCCCCCCCCTAGGCGTGGACTCCGGACATGCACCACCTGGCCTATCTGGATGCAACCTGTGAATTCCATCCTGAGTTCCTCTGCATGCATGCGAGAGAGCGGTACCCAGGATCTCTCCTCTGGGCCATACCCTCGCCAGTGGACCAGATACTGCAAAGAGTTACGTACTCGCCGGGAATCCAAGATTTTTTCTATCTCATACTCAGGCTCTCCATTAACCACCACAGGGGGGGAGGAGTGGAATCCATACACACGGCAGGTTTCAAAAGTGATACGTGATACGTCCTACCAGCCCTGAAACTAGGTGGGAGTGACACCATGTAGGTGACTTTATTCACCTTCTTGAGAATAGGATAAGGCCCTATAAATTTGGGACCCAATTTAACAGAGGGCTGTTTCAACAACAGATGCCGAGTGGAAACCCACACCAAATCTCCTGGTGCAAAATTCCATTCAACAGAACGTCTCTTATCAGCTTGCTTTTTCTGAATGGAAAAAGCCTTTCTCAAATTTTCTTTCACCTTTTTCCAGGTATTTCTCATGGAGCCAGACCAATGCTCCAGAGCTGGAAATGGTGACGTCACCACTGGCAGTGGTGAAAATTTGGGTTATCTCCCCGTAACAATCTGGAACGGAGAGAACCCTGATGATGCAGACCTCAGGTTGTTGTGGGCAAATTCGACGTAGGGTAAGAACTTAACCCAATCGGTCTGGGTATCAGCCACGTAACACCTGAGGAACTGCTCAAGGGCCTGATTTACCCTCTCGGTCTGACCATTGGTCTGTGGGTGGTAGCCGGAGGAAAACGACAACTTCATCCCCATTTGATGACAAAAGGCTTTCCAAAAGCGAGAAGTGAACTGGACTCCCCTATCTGACACCACATCCTGGGGAATCCCATGCAGTCTAAAGATGTGGAGTACGAACAGCTCCGCCAATTCCTGTGCAGAGGGGAGTCCGTTCAAGGGGATGAAGTGTGCCATCTTACTAAACCTGTCGACCACCACCCATATGACCGTTTTACCCTCAGAGGGAGGCAGTTCGCCCACGAAATCCATGGACACATGGGTCCAAGGTTCCTCGGGCATTGGAAGAGCCTGTAAGTAGTGTTGGGCGAACAGTGTTCGCCACTGTTCGGGTTCTGCAGAACATCACCCTGTTCGGGTGATGTTCGAGTTCGGCCGAACACCTGATGGTGTTCGGCCAAACCGTTCGGGTTTGCCCGAACTACTCAATGCCCGGCCGAACAGGGCCCCTGTTCGGCCGAATACTGCCCCCCTATGGGGTCGCAGGCATAAGGGCGGAGCATGCCCCGATCGCGGGGGGGGGGGTCGGAAATTCCCAACACCCCCTCCGCTAGCGCTCCCCCCTCTGCCCGCTTCCACATAAAAAAAGTTTGATGAAAGTTAAATAGTACCGGTGGCTGGCAGTGGAGTGAGTGAGGAGGAGGAGTCCGACTAGGAGAGTGACGCGTTGAGGCCGGGCAGCGGGCGGTTCAGCGGTAGTACCCTTGTGGTACTTCCGCCCTTTCTCTGACCTCACGTCCTCTGCATACGAGGGTACGCGTCACGCGTACCCTCGTATGCGTCATCACGTAGAGAAAGGGCGGAAGTACCACAAGGGTACTACCGCTGAACCGCCCGCTGCCCAGCCTCAACGCGTCACTCTCCTAGTCGGACTCCTCCTCCTCACTCACTCCACTGCCAGCCACCGGTACTATTTAACTTTCATCAAACTTTTTTTATTGGGAAGCGGGCAGAGGGGGGAGCGCTAGCGGAGGGGGTGGGGGGAATTTCCGACCCCCCCGCGATCGGGGCATGCTCCCCCCTTATGCCTGCGACCCCATAGGGCCCCCAAAAGCGGCATGTTCGGGGGAGTTCGGGGTTCGGCCCGAACATGCCGAACATCTGGCCCATGTTCGGCCGAACGGACCCGAACCCGAACATCCAGGTGTTCGCCCAACACTACCTGTAAGGTGCCTGCAGGAGCTCGCCTAGAAGTCTTGCTTCTGGCACAAACGGCACAGCTTCCAACAAACTCTTTACAATCGGAACTGATGGAGGGCCACCACACACTCCTACTCAATAATTCCTGGGTACGAGAAACCCCAGGGTGACCAGCACTCTTGTGAGCATGAAATGTCTGCAAGACCTTGAATCTGTACTGGAGGGGAACAAAGAGAACCCCCTCTGGTTTGCCCTCAGGGATTTCTTGTTGAAAAGAGGCCATCTCAGATGCCCAATACAACTCAAACTCTTCCCCGGAGGGTTCCAAATCCTGCTCCACGGTTTCCACTACTTGTGTTTCAGTGGTTGCGAAGCGAACCTGCCCAAGACAATGGACATGGCAGTAGGGTGAACAGCTTATTAACTGCCTGGTACTCCAGTCAATGTCTGGGGAGTGCTATTTTAACCACGGCATCCCCATGATGACCGTGGATGTGGACATCTCTAACACCAAAAACTGTATTTGCTCCCTGTGCAGGGCCCCAATCTGGCAAGATAACACAGGAGTCTGAGTGATGGTGAGTGGCAGTAGAGAATCATCCACAGCTGTAATTTTAATCTGTTCCCCCACAGGAATCAAAGGAAACCCAAATTGATCTGCAAATTTTTTGGACATGACATTGACAGCTGAACCTGAATCTATAAAAGCCTGGGTAGTGTGAATACACGTTTATTATTTAGAGGTAAATCTGGATCACCTAGGGTAGTACCTCCAGCTACTCCTATGCGATAGAATTTTCCGCCTTCTTAGGACAAGCAGAAACCATATGCCCTTTGTCGGCGCAATACAAACATAGCTTTTCTGCTCGCCTTCTGTTTTTCTCCACTTCTGAGAGCTTGGCCTGTCCAGTTTACATTGGCTCTTCAGCGGGTGGAGAGGAAGACATGGGAGCTGAGAAAGTACAAGAAGAAAAGCTTCTTGAGGGCTTAGCCCGAGTTTGTTTTTGATAGCGAACTCGCCTATCAATCTTGATGGCCAAAGATATGGCCTCATCCAAAGTTTTGGGTTCTGGATGACCAGGGGTCTAGTCCTGGGTAAAGAAGTGAGTGGACTCTCTAGGAGAACCCCTGCGCGCCAAAAAATGGGCGTGTTCAAGCACACCGTGGGCGTGGTCATGGGTGGGGCCAAATATACATGACCTTAGCAGTGATGTAAAAGGTCTGCCGAGGAAGTTTGAGCTCTGCCGTAGTGTATCCCCCAAAAATAGATGTAATCTGACAGCATTTCACCAAAAACACACATAATCTGGTAGAAGTTCCACCAAAATACAGATAATATGGAAGTGGTTCCCCCAAAATAGACAATGTGGCAGCAGCAGTTCCACCAACATACACATCATTTGGAAGCAGTTCCCCAAAATACACGAAACCTGGCAGCGGATCACCCAAAATACACGTAACACCCAAAGGACATATAATCTGGCAGCAGTGGTCCCCCAAACATACACAATCTGGCAGCAGTTCCCCAAAATACACGTAATCTGGCAGCAGCCGTTCCGCTAACATACACATAATCTGGCAGCTGTTCCCCAAAATACATAACAGCGGTTCCACAAAAATGCAAATAATCTGACAGCAGTTCCCCCAAAATAGGTACCCCCAGGTAGCCAGGTCTATAGGTGTCCCCAGTATAAGTAGCCATGAGTATAGTGGTCCCCAGTATATGTAGCCAGAGGTATAGTTGCCTAGTATATGTAGCCAGGGATATATATGCCCAGTATATGTAGGCAGGGGGTATATATGCTCAGTATATGCAGCCAGGGGTATATATGCCCAGTATATGCAGCCAGGGGTATATATGCTCAGTATATGCAGCCAGGGGTATATGTCCCCAGTATATGTAGCCAGGGGTATATATGCCCAGTATATGTAGCCAGGGGTATATGTCCCCAGTATATTTAGCCAGGGGTATATATGCCCAGTATATGTAGGCAGGGGGTATATATGCCCAGTATATTTAGCCAGGGGTATACATGCCCAGTATATTTAGCCAGGGGTATATATGCCCAGTATATGTAGGCAGGGGGTATATATGCCCAGTATATGCAGCCAGGGGTATATATGCCCAGTATATGTAGGCAGGGGGTATATATGCCCAGTATATGCAGCCAGGGGTATATATGCCCAGTATATGCAGCCAGGGGTATATATGCCCAGTATATGCAGCCAGGGGTATATATGCCCAGTATATGCAGCCAGGGGTATATATGCCCAGTATATGCAGCCAGGGATATATATGCCCAGTATATGCAGCCAGGGGTATATATGCCCAGCCAGTATATGCAGCCAGGGGTATATATGCCCAGTATATGTAGCCAGGGGTATATGTCCCCAGTATATGTAGGCAGGGTATATGTGCCCAGGTAGCCAGGTGTGCCCCCACCCGGAGGGAGCAGAGCAGAGAAGGCTAGCTATGGGGACAGCGGGGATGGGCGGAAATCTCCCCCCCCATCCCTCACCTTTGTGCTCACCTTCCTGCCTCTCCCCTCCAGCGTTGTGAAGTGTCGGGCCCGGCGGCGAAAGTGGGCGGAGACTTTCCGCGTTCCAGTTGCATGGGACGCTCCGCTCTGTGTGCGGCTAGTCTGGTCTTCTAGCCGCACACAGAGCGGAGCGTCCCTTGCGGCTAGAAGAAGGCGAAAAGTCTCCGCCCACTTTCGCCGCCGGGCCCGACACTTCACAACGCTGGAGGGGAGAGGCAGGAAGGTGAGCACAAAGGTGAGGGATGGGGGGGGGGGGGGGATTTCCGCCCATCTCCGCTGTCCCCATAGCTCGCCTTCTCTGCTCTGCTCCCTCCACACAAGCCAGGGTGAACGGCGTTCACCCTGAAGAATAAGTGGGTGGACGCCGTTCACCCACGTTCACGCAGGACTCGACCCCTGTGGATGACCCAACATGAGATCAGACACGGCGTCAGACAGTCCTGACAAAAAACAGTCCAAGAGTGCGTACTGCCCCCACCTGGCTGACACTGCCCATCTCCTGAACTCAGCAGCATAAACCTCAACGGGACTGTGACCCTGTCTGAGGGTCTTTAACTTCCGTTCAGAGGTTACTGCTAAATCAGGATCGTCGTAAATTATGGCCATGGCCTTAAAGAACTCCTCCACTGAGGTCAAGGCCTCATTCCCCGTAGGGAGACTATACGCCCAGGACTGGAAATCTCCAGACAATAAAGTCTTAATGAAAGTGACCCTCTGACCTTCTGTACCTGAAGAAACGGGTCGTAACTCAAAATATGATAAGCATCTATGCTTAAAATTATGAAAATCTGAGCAATGCCCCGAGAATTTCTCAGGTGGGGACACCCTCAGCAAGATCACAGAAGGGGGTGACACTCGTGCATTAGGGTCTAGTAAACGGTTAACTGACTTAGTCAGTTGCTCCACCTGAGTCTGTTGCGCGTTAACCGTTTTAATGAGTTCAGTAACTGTGGTGGTTAACACATCGACCCGGTGGCAGAGTGCCTCCATACTTTTACTGGTCTGTTGCTCTGTAACGGTTGGGTGTAGCAACTCAGATGTCTGATTATGTGGTGACCTGCAGAATCACCAATAATACTGGTATAGCTGATCGGATGCTATATGTGTAGTGCTTGGTGCAACCGTAACTTTAATAGTTTGGCGAGACCTTACCAGAGGGGCTGGTGAGGTACTATCGGTACACTGACCGTGTAATAGAGTTCAAGCTCCAGCAAGCTGGAGCTACAATACTGAAGAGACCGAATCTCCCGAGGAGCGGGTGATTCAGAGTGTACTGCAGCCGAGTGATCACCTAATGAGCGGGTGACTCAGACTGTACTGCAGCCTAGGAGCAAGAGACACACAGTACTGCACTAATGGTCGCCTGGGAAGCAGGTGATTCAGACTGTACTGCAGCCTAGGCATAGAAAACACAAACAGTACTGCACTAAAGAATAACTTCACCAGCGGAGCAAGGGCCCACTGGTGAGTAGAATGGTCTGACAGGCAAGGTTCGGCAACAGAGAGGTAAGTATCGGTACAAAATCGGGAGGCAAGAGAGTAATCGGTAATCTGGCAGAGATTCAGCAACAGAGAGGTAAATATCGGTACAAAATCGGGAAGCAAGAGAGTAATCGGTAATCAGGCAGAGGTTCAGCAACTAATAAGGCAGATAAGCAGAGGTACAGAATCAGAAAGCGAGATCAGAGTCAGAGTTTAGCCAAGAGTCATACACAGGTAATCATAAAATACAAGCAATATCCTAGTCTAGGTGTGAAGTCCTTAGCATCAACACCTGGGATCTAGTTTAAGGTCTGAGCGCTAACACGCTATGTATTCACGACAACAGACAACTAGAGAATGAAGCCCGGAGGCTTAAGAGGCAGAGGAGACTCCACAGGCACACCCCTCAGAATGGGCGCAGTGGGACTCCTCTGACGTCAGCTGACCAGCAGGTCAGCTGACGGGCTTCCTCCCCGCATAAAGGTCCCGTCTGTGCGCGCGCCCACGCGAGACGGCGGTCCTCTGATGTAACTAAATGTTCCGTCCTCGGCGTCCTAGACGCCGGGAGGACGGATGGCAACATGGAGGCAGCTGCGGCGGTGGTGCTGTTCGCCGCAGCTGCCTCATCTGTTACAGTTCTTTCTTTTCTCAGCAAGCAGATGTTAGGAGAGACAAAACACACAGCAACACCACTATGAATGCCTTTCTCAAAGGTTATAGGCTAGACCTACTCAAAATAAAAACTTTATTGAGCAGAATCCCAGTTTAAGCAATACCAGTTCCCTGGCTATCCTAGTGTTCCTCAGCCTCTAATACTTTTAGCATTAGACCCTGAACAAGCATACAGCAGATCAGTGTATTTGTGCAGGTCACAGGCGATCCCTTCCCAACAGTGGCGTAACAATAAATTAAAATTAATTTCCCCCCATAAAATATAAATTAACAAAGCTGAGTCCCTAAGGCAACTATTTATTTATTTTTTTTAGCTGATTTTTTTTTTTACAACTGTTTTTTTTTTGGGGGGGGGGGGGGGGGTTGGAAGTGTAATTTTATTAAGATCTGTATGTACTTGAAAATGAATGTATTTTGTAGGTGTAATATACTTTTTGGCCACAAGATGGCGGTAGTGAACACTCATAGGAAATGTTCACTTTTTTTTTTTTTCTTCACTTTATTTAATTGTTACATTTCCTGTTATTGTGAATGGACGTAGCCGCTGTTCGCAGTCACGTCCATTCACTCCAGGCACTGCGATTGGGTAGAGGACCGTTCGGTCCTCTTCCCCAATCACCCAGCACGGAAGCCCGACGGTAATGGCGGCGGTAGCGGCGCACACACGGCGGTAGCAGCGGCGGGAACGCGGGACGTATTAAAACGTCATGTTGCTGTTAATAGCGGTAAGCATGACGTTTTAATACGTTAGAATGTCGGTAAATGGTTAAGCCAGGATTGAACTTCATCCCAATCAGTAGTTTATATCCCTTTCCCAGAAAAAATCTTTTTACTTTTCTCGGATAGATCATCAGGGACGTCTGTCGTCTGTATGGCTAATATTGTGGTGAAACCTCTCCCACAGTGTGATGTCATGACCAACTGCTGATCAACAACGTATGTGTGTGTGTGTGTGTGTGTGTGTGTGTGTGTGTGTGTGTGTGTGTGTGTGTGTGTGGTGTGGTGTGTGTGTGTGTGTGTGTGGTGTGGTGTGGTGTGGTGTGTGGTGTGTGTGTGGTGTGGTGTGTGTGTGTGTGTGGTGTGGTGTGGTGTGTGTGTGTGTGTGGTGTGGTGTGGTGTGGTGTGTGTGTGTGTGTGTGGTGTGGTGTGGTGTGGTGTGTGTGTGTGTGTGTGTGTGGTGTGGTGTATGTGGTGTGGTGTGGTGTGTGTGTGTGTGTGTGTGTGTGTGTGTGATGTGTGTGGTGTGGTGTGGTGTGGTGTGGTGTGTGTGTGTGTGTGTGTGTGTGGTGTGGTGTGTGTGTGTGTGTGTGTGTGGGGTGTGGTGTGGTGTGGTGTGTGTGTGTGTGGTGTGGTGTGGTGTGTGTGTGTGTGTGTGTGTGTGTGTGTGTGTGTGGTGTGTAAGTGTGGTGTGGTGTGGTGTGTGTGTGTGTGTGTGTGTGTGTGGTGTGTAAGAGTGGTGTGGTGTGTAAGTGTGGTGTGTGTGTGTGGTGTGTAAGTGTGTAAGTGTGGTGTGGTGTGTAAGTGTGGTGTGTGTGTGTGGTGTGTAAGTGTGGTGTGTGTGTGTGTGTGTGGTGTGTAAGTGTGGTGTGGTGTGTAAGTGTGGTGTGTAAGTGTGGTGTGTGTGTGTGTAAGTGTGGTGTGGTGTGTAAGTGTGGTGTGTGTGTGTGTGTGTGGGGGGGGTGTAAGTGTGGTGTTGTGTGTGTGTGTGTGTGGTGTGTAAGTGTGGTGTGGTGTGTAAGTGGTGTGTGTGTGTGTGTGTGTGTGTGTGTGTGGTGTAAGTGTGGTGTAGTGTGGGTTGTGTGTGTGTGTGTGTGTGTGTGGTGTGTAAGTGTGGTGTAGTGTGGTGTGTGTGTGTGTGTGTGTGTGGGGGGGGGGGGTGTAAGTGTGGTGTGGTGTTGTGTGTGTGTGTGTGTGTGTGTGTGTGGTGTGTGTGTGTGGTGTGTAAGTGTGGTGTAGTGTGGGTTGTGTGTGTGTGTGTGTGTGGTGTGTAAGTGTGGTGTAGTGTGGTGTAGTGTGGTGTGTGTGTGTGTGTGTGTGTGGGGGGGGGTGTAAGTGTGGTGTGGTGTTGTGTGTGTGTGTGTGTGTGTGTGTGTGGTGTGTGTGTGTGGTGTGTAAGTGTGGTGTAGTGTGGGTTGTGTGTGTGTGTGTGTGTGTGTGGTGTGTAAGTGTGGTGTAGTGTGGTGTAGTGTGGTGTGTGTGTGTGTGTGTGTGTGTGTGTGGGGGGGGGGGTGTAAGTGTGGTGTGGTGTGTGTGTGTGTGTGTTAGTAATAAACAAAAAAAATGAGATATGACATAAATCATTAACATATATTTAATTCATTACAAATCATTATATTTATTTTAGGGATTATGGAAATTACATATAAACATAAACATAAACATATAAACATTAAAAGTAACAATTCATGAAATGTACAGGCATCAATTAGTAATTAATACAGTTTACTCAGTCATTTATACACTGACCAGCAGGGGTCACTGTGGCATCCGTGTATAAGGCATCCAGTTCTTTGAACCACAATCTTATGGGGACTGCCTAGCCCTATGCAAGGTTCACTGAGGCTAATTTTACACCTCTGCTCCCTCCACACAAGCCAGGGTGAACGGCGTTCACCCTGAAGAATAAGTGGGTGGACGCCGTTCACCCACGTTCACGCAGGACTCGACCCCTGTGGATGACCCAACATGAGATCAGACACGGCGTCAGACAGTCCTGACAAAAAACAGTCCAAGAGTGCGTACTGCCCCCACCTGGCTGACACTGCCCATCTCCTGAACTCAGCAGCATAAACCTCAACGGGACTGTGACCCTGTCTGAGGGTCTTTAACTTCCGTTCAGAGGTTACTGCTAAATCAGGATCGTCGTAAATTATGGCCATGGCCTTAAAGAACTCCTCCACTGAGGTCAAGGCCTCATTCCCCGTAGGGAGACTATACGCCCAGGACTGGAAATCTCCAGACAATAAAGTCTTAATGAAAGTGACCCTCTGACCTTCTGTACCTGAAGAAACGGGTCGTAACACGTGTAGTGTGGTGTAGTGTGGTGTGTGTGTGTGTGTGTGTGGGGGGGGTGTAAGTGTGGTGTGGTGTGTGTGTGTGTGTGTTAGTAATAAACAAAAAAAATGAGATATGACATAAATCATTAACATATATTTAATTCATTACAAATCATTATATTTATTTTAGGGATTATGGAAATTACATATAAACATAAACATAAACATATAAACATTAAAAGTAACAATTCATGAAATGTACAGGCATCAATTAGTAATTAATACAGTTTACTCAGTCATTTATACACTGACCAGCAGTGGTCACTGTGGCATCCGTGTATAAGGCATCCAGTTCTTTGAACCACAATCTTATGGGGACTGCCTAGCCCTATGCAAGGTTCACTGAGGCTAATTTTACACCTGGTGTGGAGTGATTGTCCTGTGGCGTTAGAGCTCGGGGCGGGGCAATCAAACCGCGCCATTCCCCCGTGCATATTACCCTGCTGCAGAGTGCGCCAACAGGGTAATATGCATAGTCCCGCCCCCAAGCAGTCACATGTTCCCTGCTGGACAGGGAAGAATGTCACTGTTTTTTGTCCGATAGGCGCAAGCGCCATGCTTGCCGTAGACTCCAATGCAATTGCGTGCCATGCGGTACCACCCCATAATGCGTTGCAAAGTCTGCATCACCTCTGTGTCGTCAGAAGGACCTTTGCCACACTGCATCACACCACGGGTAGTGTGGCCAGTCTCATAGAGACTAATGTCCACTGCGGCAGGGGAGCGGTGCAATGCCATAGTGTGAAAGGGGCCTAGGTGGATTGCACAGCATATTTTCCAGGAATGCTTTGCCACTGATTGTAGGCATACTTATTATTATTTTAGATTTATACAGCGCCAGCATCTTCCATGGCGCAGTATTAAACACATATTGCACAATACTCTTAGAGAGATACATAGTTATAATATTCATACAATAAATACATGTCTTTGTTTTTTAAAGTCTTGATGATGAACCTTTACTTAACAAATGAGTCTGAGACAAACGATGACAAGGTAAGGGTGTGTACACACATTTAAAGAGAAATGGTAACCAAGAATTGAACTTCATCCCAAATTCCCAATCAGTAGCTGATACCCCCTTTCCCATGAGAAATCTATTCCTTTTCACAAACGGATCATCAGGGGGCGCTGTATAGCTGATATTGTGGTGAAACCCCTCCCACAGGAAATTGTGAGGACCATGGTTCTGGCAGTTTCCTGTCTGTGAACCTCATTGTATTGTGGGAAATAGCTGTTTACAGCTGTTTCCAACTGCCAAAAAAGCAAGGCGCAGCTACTTTCACTGACATCACCTGCCAGCAGTAAAAATGTCACCATGTGATAAATGTCAGAATGTAAATCAGGGAGAGGAGAGCTTTTACAATGGGCAAACTCTGACTAAATCATTTATACATAATTATTGTAAAAATGAAGCACTTTTTTTGATTACATAATTTTTACTGGAGTTCCTCTTTAACCTTGATTGGCCAATTTTGCCAGCTCAATGTCATATTAGAACTGAACTACACAATCTGTACAAAATCTGCTGGCTTTCATACTAGTAGAGGTGGTAAAATTGGTCAATTAAAGTACCCCTAAAGCAGGTAAAAAAAAAAAATACTGATGCCCATGGTGGGCGAGATTAACTTTGAAAGCCATTGGGAGTCATATAAAAAAAAGCCAGATACTTACCCAAGGAGAGGGAAGCCTCTGGATCCTATAGAGCCTTCCCGCTCCTCTCCCGATCCCCCTTCAGCGCTGGCTCCCCCGTTGCAGTATTCAACCAATTTGGTCAAATACTGCTGTCTCTACTGCCAAAGGGAGGCTTCGGAAGTGTTTGGGAGCCAGAGTGTGCCATAAGACGGGACACTCCATACTGCGCACGCCCTTTATCTCACCAACTTGCGCATGCGCAGTATGGAGCCCCCTGTTTTCAGGAGGACTGCATAGGTTCACCTTGTCGATGATCTGGCTCTGACAAGGCGGCACCCCGTGGAAAATGTGCAGTGCCCAAGACACTGATAAAAAAGATAATCTAGCTCACAATGGGGTTCATTTAATATATTTTCCTCCAGTTCAAGCGTACTTTAATATTAAAGTTTAAGCATTTGTTGTTAGTAGCTACTAAGTAGTCTGCTCTTGGTTTTGTTTCAGTTTACTGAAGGGTTACTGTCTCTGTCTACCAGACAACTTCTATCTTCACGGATGTAAAGGTCACACACAATTACTGTTGCCTGCAGCAATTGGAAATCACACAGTTCTGGGTTGAGTACTGCGCAGTACTAGCGAATGAAAGAGCTATGATGCTGATGCACTTAATGTAAAAAATCTGGAAGGCACAACAGGTGGGAGCAGTTCAGCCTTCTGTATGAAAGAGGCCTAATGATGACATGTAGTCTAGTAGTAAACACTTTGGTGTTCATACATCTGGCCTGTAGATAGCACTGTCATATTTCTGTAATGCATAAAATTATCTATACAGTTGTAGGTCATTGGTTCCTGGTCTGCCTGACAGTTTGTTGTGTTCATTAGTCACGAAGGCAGGATAACTGAAACTAGGTTTATTTACAGGAATCGCCAGCTCTCTACATAAACAGTGCATTCTCCCCATGTTCCTATACAGGCAGAACAGGAACCAATGGCCCTCAACAGTATAGATAATCTTATGCATTAAACAAGTGTGCCATCTATGGACGAAATGTATGAACACCACAAAGATGATGATGACAGTTTGTACAGAGCTGCTGTTTGGTTGTTCTGAATATACGCCTCCTAAAACCTTACCCCAAGCCACCGGCATTTTTGTAGGCTAAGTAAGAACTACAAGACCCAGTTTATTAAGTATGGGGGTGGGATTGTCATGACGAGAAGAATGACCTTCATTATAGGTCTTTTGGTGGTATTTCTGGTTGTCAATGCCCAACAGAGACAAACTTTCTCAAATGCATATGTATACAGCTGTTTTTGTGTGCATTCACTCAGTAAGTAGCTCCAGCAAGGATAACCTCATGTATATGTATATAACTTGATACAATCACTTTACAACTATCATTGGTTATCCTGAATTATATGTTTAAGACCAAGTTCAGGCAGTTTTTTTTTTATATGAATCTAATAGAACATTGAGTCATAAGAATTATGCATAAAGAAATTTTGCAGAAAAAAATAAAACTGCTTTTTTTGCAGCAGACAATAAGATATGTGGTGCACCAATTCATAGCTCGTATATATTTCTCTTCAGAAATCTCAGGCTGCTTGCCCTTTCCAACTACAATAAAACATTTGTAAAGCAGCTCTTTCTTTCCCCTAGGGCAGAGGTCAGGAACCTTTTTGGCTGAAAGAGCCATAAACGCCACATATTTTAAAATGTATTTCCCTGAGAGCCATACAATATGTTTCAAACTGGGACAGTGCGCATGCACAGCAGAGGGCTCACGTCCCTGTTGCTATGGTGATGAGTATACAGTTGATCCGACGGGCAGCAGAAGTGTGAGACACGTCTTCAGCTTCTCTTGGGTTTCAGCAACATCAGCAATTTCACAGAGAGCCAGACAGGAGAAATACCAACTAACAGCTTGTACAATTAGCTAGCTGACTTAGGGGTTGATTCACTTTGTAGGACGAGATCCCCGCACTTTAGCCCAATATGCTGCCTGTCAAGTGACATTCAGCCTATTGGGCCAATCAAAGTGTGGGGATCTCATCCTACAAAGTCACTGTGCCAGAGAGAATCCAGAGTGGTACAATTGGAGCAGCTGTTCTTTTTGGGGGGAGCATGAGTAAGTTAGTAGTGCATGCTACAGCAGTAGCGTGCCTACTTTGAACAATTTACTTGTGCTGCTTGAGCAGTGTAGTTTAGTAAATCAACCTCTACGGATTTGTATGTGAGCCAGATGCAGCCATCAAAAGAGCCACATCTGGCTCCCGAGCCATAGGTTCCCTACCCCTGCCCTAGGGCGAAGAGTGCATAAGGTTGTTTCAGATCAGTACATAGTTGCAGTTTGTGATGTGTTACGGCGGTAAAAGTGATGTGATCATAAATATCATACGATACAGAAGGCTTTTCAGTATTGATTAAAATGCCTCCAGGGTTGGAGCTGCCTGGATTGGGTGTGGCAAGACGTTCCAAAGGGTAGGGACAGCATGACGGAAGGCTCTGGTTCCAAATGTTTTTATTTAGATTCTGAGGGTAGTCACATTATTAGAACCTGTTGCTCAGAGGTTGTGGGAGGTGTGAGGCAGTTACAACAAATTCTTCAGATATCCGGGGCAATATTGTGAAGAGATGTAAATGTTAGCATGCTAATTTTGAAGGGTAGCTAGTGGAGTAAGCAAAGGATCGGGGTCATGTGGCAATGGTGGTTTGGCTTGCTGTTAACAGCCATGCGTCAGCATTCTGTGCCAGTAGCTGCAGTCTCCTCCTCCCGTGGGGAAAGGTGTGGCTCCCAGTGAAAGAGTAATCACTCCATTGCCTGCATTCATAAGCATGTCACTAAAGTGGGAGTGTTTTTTGTTTTTTCTCTGCTTTGAATAAACAACTTTTTTTGTATTTTTTTATGCATAATCAATGTAAAATAATGTTCTAATAAATGCATATTAGTTAGTACCTGAACAGTGGCTGTGGCTTTATATTCAAGTAACTTTTAAGCACTTTTATCCCTAAGATTGAAATGTCCAGACATTGGCACGTTTGAGCGCAAAGGATTCTGGGTACTGTCCTTTTGCTTTCACAGATTTTCTGTGTCTTCTTCCTCTTGCAGTTACATTGCTCACATTCTAAGCTGTGTGAATCCTGAATAACAAAATGAGAAAAAAAAAACAGCCACATTACTATTTTTAGGTGATTAGAAAGTTTTACTTTTAAATTAATGCTTAATTAAGGGCCTCTTAAAGGAAACCTGAAAGTGCCCAATTTGGGTGCAAACCTCAGGAGAGGGAAGCCTCTGGATTCTCAAGAGTTTTCCCCATCCTCCTTCAGGGCTGGAACCCACAAGAGCGTTTTTTTGAGCATTTTGGCCTCGCTGCGATACGCTAGCGTTTTGCCAAAACGCTCAGCTGATGTTAATGGATGGGGCAACTTCCACAGGAGCGTTTGCGTTTCCCAGAAATGCAAACGCAGGACATGCAGCATTTTGGGAGCGTTAGCGCTTCAATGTAAAGTATTGAAACGCTAGCAGAAACGCTCAGCAAAACTTAAACTGAGCGGTTTTGCTAGCGTTTTGCGGTTCAGCACACGGTAACAAAATTAAAAATAATTCACAGGACCAATCAGGATAAAAACGCAACCGCTGAGCAAAAAAATACAATGTTGCAAAACGCGATCGCAAACGCGCATGAATCCGCTTGCAAACCGCTCAGAAAACTCTAGCGGTAGCGTTTTGCGTTTGCTGTTTTCAGTGGGTTCCAGGCCTCACTGCTCCTCCCAGCACTGTCTGCACAGGAGCCGTTGACAAGGGCTTACGCATGCGCAGTAGCACAGACCTGCTGTTGTTTCTGCTGAAGCCCAAGTGGGTCCGTGCTACCGTGCAGGCACAGTGTGGCCACGCCTTTGGGGCTCTCAGCGCTGGCCTGGCAGAGGAGGACGTGGAAAACCTCTGGAGGGACCAGCGGTTCCCTCCTCCCGAGGTGAGTATCTAAATTTGTGCATCTCAAACCTCACAGGTTTGCTTTAATAAACTGTTTCAATACAACATGAATCAGATACATTAAAGAAAAGCAAACACATTGCAGCTGAATATTTGATTTATTTTGTTTTTTGAGTATCTAATTATCAACTTATGTGCAGGGCCAGTTCTTTTATAAGGCAAGATGAAACATTTGCATCAGGCGCAGAGATTACAGGGGCAGCATGTTTGTACTTTGTGTTTACTCTAACAGCATGCAGTCAGATTGGGGAAAAGCAGCTCGCTGTGCCGTATGAGGAGTCGGACAGTGACTGAGAAGGGGGGAGGCAGGAGAGCAGAAGTGTTTCATTTGACTTGCACAGCAGAAGAAAGGAGGTGGAACTGCTGTCCTGACTGAGGAGGAATGGAGGCCTGCCGACTGGCTGAGGATGAGGATGTTTGTTTGGCACAGACTTGCAGCCAACCAGCCAGTGTGTTATTGTATTGAGCTGCAGCTTGTCATGTCTCTCAGTGCTGTGCGATCATTCCAAATTGGGGGGTGGGGCGGGGGGGGTGGATCAGGCCTGGAAGTTGATTAAGAGGCCTGGGTGTGATTTGGTTGGGGGGGGCTGCAAAGCAGGGCTGTGGAGTTGGAGTCGGAAGTGAGGAGTCGGAGCAATTTTTGGTACCTGAAGTCGGAGTCGGAGTTGGAGTTGGTGGTTTCATAAACTGAGGAGTCAGAGTCGGATGATTTTTGTACCAAATCGACAGCCCTGGTAAATATTAGACTAAGGAGTCAGTGTCGAGGAGTCAGCACTATTTTGGATACCTGGAGTTGGAGTCGGAGTCTGTGGTTTCATAAACTGAGGAGTCAGAGTTGGAGTCGGAGGATTTTTGTACTGACTCCACAGCCCTTGCCCCAAATTACCTTTGTCCCAGGGCCCAATTGTAGCTAGAACCGGCCCGGGAAGTGCCTAAAGTGTTACTCTGTGTTTAGTACAAAATATGTCCACATATACCATTACAATATGACAAAGATGGCTATGGTGGTGCAAATGATTCCAATTCGTGTGCAAATTAAATGCAGATTGTATGCACTATGGAACTGGGCTAATCAAAATCAGCTGGAAGGGCATTTGATTGGCTCAGTTACAAGCTGCATACAATTTGCACGGATCAAATCTGCCTACAAGCAGAGCAGGTTTTAGCCTAAATTCTGCATGAAGCAAACATTGTGCCTGCCACCATTTAGAAGTCTAGCCAGTATCTGGTTGCCCCAGATAAAAAATGTGGCCAGTATCTATTCCAACCTCTAGGACATTTGTTCCTACCTCCCTAAGCCCCCCCCCCATCCAAATATGCAGATCAGCTGCACAACTACCGAATGCATGTCATGTGACATCAGGAGGCTATGGAGGAGAAGATGCTGTACGATGATAGGCTGCAATGCAGAAGAGGAGAGTTCTTGGTGCAGGAGCAGGTAATTGTGTATTTCTGTGGCCACTCTAAATATTGAGTCACTTGCACTGCGCTCTAGAGTCTCGCCAGCTGAATCATTCGATTCAGGTGGCTTCATGGTAAGGCCGGCCCTGCATACAAGCTGGAATTATGTCTCACTGACCATCTAGTATACCTCCCCCCCCCCCCCCCTAAACTGGGGATTTCACTTTCATTATAAATTTGGAAACAACACTTTTTGTATTCTGTTTGGAGTACTGTTGCTTTGCTATGACACAGAGCAGAAATCAGCTGCACAAGGGAAGGAAGCTTTGCTTGCGGCCATTCACCTTATTTGAATTTGCATGCATTTTGAAAAATCAGAAACTTGAGTGGGTGACAGGAGTTCTCAGTGAGAAATGGTCCCCTGGGGTCACCATGGGGAAAGGGGGTGTAACGGTAGGGGAGGAGCCAAGTTTTACTGGAAGCCCATGATTATGTATTTACTCCCCCGGTGGACACTCTGTACATTACCACCACTCTACAGAACACTGATCTCCCTTGGGTTGTTTTTTTGTTTGTTTTTCGTTTGTTTTTGCTGACAATCTCTGAACACTGTTTTTCCCCTGCTTAAAATATGTTTTGAAATATGAGGAAGATAGAAATTAAAAAATGCGGTCCCCAGTCTTAGAAATGCTCCTGCAATAAAACAGCCACACAATGCGTACCACAGCAGAGTGACAGAAATAGCTCTGATAGCTGTTCATGCCTCTGGGCTTTCTCAGGGAGACTCGGGCTGTCTGCTCCAGTCAGATGCACAATGCTGTACTTTCCCTGAAGGGTGTGTGTGGTGTGCCAGAAACCACCATCTTTCTTCTTTGCATGCTATCAGGCATTTCTGAAAACAACATGTCTGCAAATGAAAACACCCCGTTTCATGGAGTGTGATTAAAGGTGAACTGTAGTGAGAGGTATATGGAGGCTGCCATATTGATTTCTTTTTAAACAATACCAGCTGCCTGGCTATCCTGCTGAGCTATATGCCTGCAGTAGTGTGAATCACAGCAGAAACAAGCATGCAGCTAATCTTCTCAGATCTGACAAACATGTCAGAAACACCTGATCTGCTGCATGCTTGTTCAGGGGTTGTGGCTAATACTATAAGAGACAGAGAATCAGCAGAACAGCCAGGCAACTGGTATTGCTTAAAAGGAAATAAATATGGCAGCCTCCATATACCTCTCACTACAATTCTCCTTTAAAGCAGACCTAAACTCAGAACTTCCTCTCTGCTGCTAAGCAATAGCATATTAACCTTGAAAGAAAAATATTCCTTTGTTACAGCCGATACAAATCCTGCAATAAATCGTCAGTGTTTCTACTTCCTCATTCATGGAAGCAGACAAAGGGTTAACATCCTGTGTTATGTATAAATTAGCTGCTCTGCCATGGCAGTCAACTGACACATGGGAGAGATCAAATTACAAGTTGTGCTCAGTTACAGGTGAGGTGTAATTAGACAGGCTAAACACTCTAAATACATACAGGGTGCATTTCTCTATGCTTTCCTTCTGTCCTGTACAAGAGTTCAGGTCCACTTTAAATGGATCTTCTGAAGCTTTCTGATCCTGCCGTGTTATCATCCATTATAAGTAGTTTCAATCAAGCATCCTGTTGTGTTTTAAAATAACAAAGTTGTATTTCAAGCTGTAATTCAAATTCATTTCTCTACTTGTACTCAACTGGTGAAATAGTTTATTTAATTTTTTTGTGCATCTGTTCACTTTTGTAGGACTTCTTTTTAACTATGTAGGTCTTTGTTCACATCATAAAATGCCAGCGCTATCGCAAGCGCTGAGTGATTTGAGCAATTTTGTTAGCGCTATTCTAAGCACTTTTCTAAGCGCTTTCAGAGCGATTTGCACGTAGAAAAGCGATTGTCTAAGCGCTTTTGTGTACCTTTTTTTTCATTTCCTGATGTCAATTAGAAAGTGAACTCTTTCCCCCGGGAATTAATAAATACAATGTATTTTTCATTAAAAGCGCTCAGGAAATCGCTTTTCAAAGTTCTTTTTAAAGCGCTTAGTGATTTCCCTATCCTTTCTATTTAATTGAAAATGGTGCAGGAGCCACGTATGTGATTGGAAAGAAATCTCATCGCTCATGTGAGAACACTTACATAAGCTAACATTGCACAAGCGCTTTTTCAGCGCTAAAAAAAAGCGAAATCACCCCTAATGTGAACAAGCCCTAACTGACAGATGTTCCTATTGAATGTCCACACTCCACAGTTCATTAACACTTCCTAATCCTAGAGCCATCTTTTAAACATTTCCACCAATGGACTGCAGCCTGCAGAGGGCATACATGTAAAAAGGGCTGCTAACTGCTAGTAGAATATCAGTAAAATTACTCATATTCTATTATTGGGCAGTGGTAATTCCAACAGAAAAATATTGGTAAAATTTACCAATATTTTACTATCACTAAACCGTACCCTATTCTCACCCGAGCCCCTCAATTAGGGCTGATTCATGTATCCCGTGGTATCTACGGGTTACGTTTTTAAAGTTCTGCAGAAACGCTGAAAGCAGATCCTATGTTAAAAATAGGACTTGCTTCCACTCGTGCAGAAACACAGATCACACGGAACGAAAACATTCACAGAGAGTCCGGATTTGGCACATTTTCCCAGACTGGACAGGAAAACGTGTCCAATGCAAGCCTATGGAAATGGACACTGTCCGCTCTCACTAGGCTAATCTCTGCGTTGCCTGTTTCGGCCACATCCCGTCATCGTTGTGACGTCACACTCCTGTGTCCTGCCGTCCATCATCACTGCTTGGTCCCTTCTGAAAAGCCCGGAGTCTGATAGAAGCATGAGGATTCTCCATTGGACTGCAATAGACCAATGGGGATCCTCAGCAACAGAGAGAATTCTCATTGGTTCATGTTGAGCCAATGAAAATTCTCCCTGTTGCTAAGCAGAATTGGCCTGTTGCAGCCTATGGAGAGCCATGCTTCTGCTGGCCTCCGGGCTGTGGAAGGAACCGAGCAATGAGACAAGAAGCGGGACGACTGGTGGCGGCAAGACAGGTGAGTGCCGATGTGTACGGGCCGACGTAGCGAAGCTTTGGACGTAGACCGGTCGGGTGTATTTGCACATAGCAGATGCAGAATGGACGGAACACATACCCCTTGCGGATGCGCATTCCTTTTCCGTTCTACATCTGCACAAGTGTGGGCCGAGCCTTACTCTTGCCTAATCCTAACCTACTCCCCCACCCCAAACCGATGCCTAACCCTAATCAATCACCCACCACAAAATCCATCATTATCAAACACTAAACCTAGCTCTATTCTCAAACGAGTCCTCACTCTGTCAATGGCTACCCCTAAGCTACCACCCCCCAACCAGTGCCTAGCCCTAACCAACCACCCACCACAAAATGCACCACTATCAAAGACTAAACCTAACCCTATTCTCAGCCAAGCCCTTCTTCTACTGTTGCCTAACCCTAACCTAACCTCCCCAACCGATGCCTAGTCCTAACCAACCACCCACCACAAAATCCGCCATTATCTATTGTTATTAAACAGTAAACCTAGCTCTATTCTCACACAAGCCCTCATTCTATCGATGGCTAACCCTAACCAACTGCCCAACCAATACCTGCTGGTATCCACGTCTTCTTTGATGATAAATACGCCCTCTCTGCAGTTATTTGCGTTTCCGGCAATCCCAATGTTTTTACCTCCTGTCTATGTGGCATATTTTACCATAGTGACGCTGATGCCCAAATGACCTGCTTCGTGCAGAGGAACACTACTACCTAGAGATATTAGTTCGACACCCATACAAATTATAGTCGGTCATTGCAATGTTGATTGGTGTTACTACCCTACAACACATGGAGCCCTTGTCATAGAGATCTTACAGCATTCTCAATTGATTCTCTCAATCAATTTTGGCCAGAAATTGATCAAAAGATTGATTGGGCAGCCTTGTTACAGCACTGATTCTCCCCCAATTCCATAAACTTATCAGATGGGAAGGTGGATCTGACCTCAAAATCAAGCAATGTATGGCACCCTTAAAGAGGAACTGTAACCAAGGATTAAACTTCATCACAATCAGTAGCTGATACCCCCTGGGCCCTTTCCCATGAGAAATCTTTTCTTTTCTCAAACGGATCATCAGGGGAGTCTGTATGGCTGATATTGTGGTGAAACCCCTCTCACAGTGTGATGTCAGCACCTAGGTCCTGACATCACACTGTGGGAGCCTTGTTGCACTGTAGGAAATAACAGCTGAGTCAAATTGCCAAAAATGCATCATCTCTTTTCAGAGACATCACCCGCCAGCAGTAAAAAAGTCACCATGTGATAAATGTCAGAATGTAAATCAGGGAGAGAAAATATTTTACAATGGGCAACCATTGAATAAATCATTTATAAGTAACCGGTGCGTGCTGAAGGACATGCGCAGCCTGGCCAGCGCAGTATAGCCTGGCTCTAATGACCCGCAAGATGGTCCCGGCGGGCTTTTAGGCATAACGCAGTGGGCAGAAATGAGAACAGGGAGCGACAGGCATCAGGACAGGTGATAGTGTATGCCTGCTCTGCCCATTTCTTTCTTACTATTTTCACATCTGGTATCCTTTAAAAGATGGAGTGCTTGATGTACTAACACAAATAGTGCGAGTAACCTGCTGTTTCTCGTGCTATTTAACCCTGCACGCCTTAATGCATGCTATGCGTGCTATTGGGAGCATGGCGTGCGTTATTACCTGTGGTCAGAGTAATGTTTGCTATGCCCAGCATAGTGAGCGCTTGTAGTTTACGCTGGCATTTACCCATTAACGAGCTCTCCGAATATTCCGCCCTGGACCCCTTCAGGTCCAGTAACGTTAAATGAAGTGATTCTGGCACTCTGATTGGCCCAATAGACTGCCTGTCACTTGAGGTCGCAATATGCAATATATTAGTCTCAGCTGGAACAATGACACAGCACAGTTAGGTGCACAGCAGACAAGTTGGAATGCGCTGCCTGCAGGACAAATCAATTAATTTTAGCTCACTTTGCCTTGATGGCAGGGCCAGTGCTACCACAGAGGCAAAGAGGCCAATTGCCCCAGGTCCCCCAAGCCTGTAGGGGCCCCCAAGGTGTCTCCCCCCCACTTAACTGTTGCTCCCCAGGGCCTCTGCAGAGTCTTTGGCAGTGTAGCATCTCACCTTTCCTGGCGGGAGCACTCCTCTGTCAGTCTTTGGCTCTGTTCTCTCCTCTCTTCATCCTTAGCTGGCTGCATCTTCTCTGAGACCCATGGCATTGTATTACGTAATAACATGCACCGGGTCACAGAGGACAAGCACTCCTGCGAGGACGAGGATGGTGAGTGCATGGAGCCATGGACTGATAGCAGCCAGCTCAGGGGCCGTAGGGGAAATTTGACTGAAACAAAGGGCCCCCAAATTTTTGTCGGGGGATGGGCGGGGTCTGTTAGGGGGCCCCCGGGTAAATTTTTTCCAGGGGCACCATTGTTACTTGAACCAGCCGTGCTTGATGGGAGGATTTTACACTGGTGACTGTTCTAACTGGCAAAAGGTGGGGGAGCAACTGAGGATGGCACTACAGGCAACAGATGGTAACACGAGGGCTTTACAAGAAGTAGAGGGAAACAGGAGGGTTACATAGAGGGCAGAGGCAACATGAGGTCAATACAAGAAGTAGTGAGCATGGGAGGAGGCCACTGCAGGAAGTAATGGGCAACAGTGGAGGACACAACACGAAGCAGGGGACAACAGAGGAGGACTGGGTCTCGACCTGGACTTGTGCAATTATAGCGGTAATTGATTGTACCATTGCAAAACAACACCTAGACCACAGTGTTTTGTTTTGCTATTGTACAATAATTTACCGCTATAATTGTACAAATCCAGGTCCAGACCCAGTCATCTTTCTTGTTTGTTTAGCTGTCCCCACTCCTTTGGTGGATACGGGTGTGGACTGGTTGACTCCCTGGTAGCTACTCTACCTTTTTTTTCTCCTTGGCAACAAAGGAGGACACAACAGGAAGTAGTGGACAACAGAGGAGGACACAAAAGGAAACAGGGGGAATCAGTGGAGGACACAACAGCAAGTTGGGGGCCACAAATATTGGCACTACATAAAGCAGTAGGGTAGTACCCTACAGGGCAACAAAGGGCACTACAATTACAATGGAGGTCAACAGAGAACACTATTAAGGAGGTTATAACAAGGGTAGAGCGACTTTTATAGGGCAATAATAGATGAAATAGGGCTCGATCTAATTCACTTTTCACACACTGTCAATGTTTTATAAGCCACCGGCAAGCAAGAACATTATCAGACAAATTTTGGAAGTACCTTTTCATTTACTTTTTGGTACTTTTTCAATTGCAGAGTGCTGGAAAGGTATTTTAAACTGAAAATGAAAAATTATCTCCCAGGAGAAAATTTAGGAGAAAAGATGAATTGGATCTGGTCCATAGTTTTGTATAGGGTTTTATAGTTTTTGCCAAACTTCCATTTATCTGAAAATGTAATAGGAATCAGAGCACTCAGTAGGAAAGTTGGGGACAGAACATCCTGACAGCAGCAGTTATGCAGCCTTATATCCATTGGACTGTGAACACACAGAAACCTTAAAGTCTCACCATGAACTGAAAATCCAAGTACAAGAGAGATGACCATATTCACTGAAGAAAAGAAGCCGATTTTTGACGATGATGCTGTGAAGAAATCAGAGAAAGTTTAGTAGACATAAGGTATCTCTTATGAGCTTTTATGTGTTATGATGTACTGTTCTACTTACAATGTGTTGATGTTTTTATGACAGTTGATGCTGTCGTTGAGCTTTTTAAAGTCTGGCTGCTGATCACAGAAGTGGATGATGCTGTTGTGCTAGCTGATGACTGTTGATTAGTGAGGCCAGTTGGTGAATTTGATGAGGTGCTATTTGTGATTTGAGATTGGCTGTTTGTTACCACAACAGAGGATGCTGTCGTTGAGCTTGTGGTTGTCAACCTTTGACTACTAAAGCCAGCAACTGAAGATGTTGGCATGGTGGTTACTGACTGGTCACTGGGGTGCACACCACCAGTGGTTGCTGGTTTTTGACTGCTCACAATGATAGTTGTCAACAGGCTTGTTACTGAACGGTTATTGGGTGAGGTTGTTGGGTTTTCACTGCTACCCTGAGGAAAAGAAGAGGGCATTATGGTGAATGTTGACTGGTTGTGGAGGCCTGTACTGGTAAAGTCAACCATGGTTGAACGTTTTTGGCTTGTAGCATGATCAGTCGGAGAAGGTTGTTGGCTGGTAGCATGATCAATGGGAGAGGGTTGATGGCTGGTAGCATGATCAATGGGAGAGGGTTGTTGGCTGGTAACATAGTCAGTGGGAGAGGGCTGTTGGCTGGTCGCATGGTCAATGGGGGAGGGTTGATGGCTGGTAGCATGGTCAGTGGGAGAGGGTTGTTGGCCGGTCGCATGGTCAGTGGGGGACGGTTGATGGCTGGTAGCATGGTCAATGGGAGAGGGTTGTTGGCTGGTAGCATGATCAATGGGAGAGGGTTGTTGGCTGGTAGCATGATAAATGGGAGAGGATTGTTGGCTGGTAGCATGATCAATGGGAGAGGATTGTTGGCTGGTAGCATGATCAATGGGAGAGGGTTGATGGCTGGTAGCATGATCAATGGGAGAGGGTAGTTGGCTGGTAGCATGGTCAATGGGAGAGGGTTGTTGGCTGGTAGCATTATCAATGGGAGAGGGTAGTTGGCTGGTAGCATGGTCAATGGGAGAGGGTTGTTGGCTGGTAGCATGATCAATGGGAGAGGGTTGTTGGCTGGTAGCATGATAAATGGGAGAGGATTGTTGGCTGGTAGCATGATCAATGGGAGAGGATTGTTGGCTGGTAGCATGATCAATGGGAGAGGGTTGATGGCTGGTAGCATGATCAATGGGAGAGGGTTGTTGGCTGGTAGCATGGTCAATGGGAGAGGGTTGTTGGCTGGTAGCATGATCAATGGGAGAGGGTAGTTGGCTGGTAGCATGGTCAATGGGAGAGGGTTGATGGCTGGTAGCATGATCAGTGGGAGAGGGTTGTTGGCTGGTAACATGATCAATGGGAGAGGGTTGTTGGCTGGTAGCATGTTCAATGGGAGAGGGTTGAGGGCTGGTAGCATGGTCAATGGGAGAGGGTTGTTGGCTGGTAGCATGGTCAATGGGAGAGGGTTGTTGGCTGGTAGCATGGTCAATGGGAGAGGGTTGTTGGCTGGTAGCATGATCAATGGAAGAGGGTTGTTGGCTGGTAGCATGGTCAATGGGAGAGGGTTGTTGACTGGTAGCATGATCAATGGGAGAGGGTTCTTGGCTGGTAGCATGATCAATGGGAGAGGGTTGTTGGCTGGTAGCATGATCAATGGGAGAGGGTTGTTGGCTGGTAGCATTATCAATGGGAGAGGGTTGATGGCTAGTAGCATGATCAAAGGGAGAGGGTTGTTGGCTGGTAGCATGATCAATGGGAGAGGGTTGTTGGCTGGTAGCATGATCAATGGGAGAGGGTTGTTGGCTGGTAGCATTATCAATGGGAGAGGGTTGATGGCTGGTAGCATTATCAATGGGAGATGGTTGTTGGCTGGTAGCATTATCAATGGGAGAGGGTTGATGGCTAGTAGCATGATCAATGGGAGAGGGTTGTTGGCTGGTAGCATGATCAATGGGAGAGGGTTGTTGGCTGGTAGCATGATCAATGGGAGAGGGTTGTTGGCTGGTAGCATGATCAATGGGAGAGGGTTGTTGGCTGGTAGCATTATCAATGGGAGAGGGTTGATGGCTAGTAGCATGATCACTCAGAGAGGGTTGCTGGCTGGTAGCATGATCACTGGGAGAGGGCACGACGGTGAATGTTGACTGGGTGTGGTGATCTGTACTAGGAAAACCAGATGTTGATAATGTTGATATGAATGGTTTCACAGTTGGCACATTGCTGGCATTTGGTTCAATTGAAAAACCTGTGGAAACAACTTGAGTAGGTTCAGAGTTTAAAGTTGTCCTGGTGCTAGATAACAAAATGTGATTTGTGGTTTCAGTTATATTTGGCATGCCACTGAATGGTACAGGCTTCTCACTTGTTTTAATAGTGGAAGGAGCCATGGAATTTGTGGATGTGGAATAAGTAGGAGACCCAGTAAAGGATGTACTCATAGTACTGCTTGAGACTGTTGATCTTCCTTGGGTTTCAGTTGTTGCTGTTGTTGATAAGGTTGATTGAGGTTGGGAGCTGGAACCTGGTACAACAGTGGAAGTTTTGCTGTTTGTAGAGCTGGTGGTCTGAGTCTGAGTCACTGAAACAGTTGTGGTTGTAACTGTTGATGTACTGGTAGAACGTGTGGTACTGGTACTTGTCATACTATGTGTAGATGTTGAAGTAGTCGTTGGCGTAGTAACTGTCGGGGCTGCTGTAGTTGGAGCTAAATTCTGGACCACCTGTTTTATCCATGCTGTGATCTCATTGAGCAAATTTTGAAATAAAGTACTGAGAGATGAAGCACTTTGACCTTCAACTGTATTAACTGTAGAAGTAAAAACAAATTTGATTAGTACTGATTATATGATCAATTAACAAATAAGAAAAAAAAATACCAATGTGCATATGGAACGGGAGGCTGGCAGTTGAATGCATTGCTAAAAACACATTGTATCTGAAAAAGTGACCCTGATATAAATCTGAGCAATACAAATGCAATTTATGACATTAAACTAAACATCAGAGATTACCAACAATGAAAACTCCATGTCCACAAATTTTAGAATACTGTTCATCCTTTAAAGCAGTAGGATCAGCGATACTATGCCAGGGGGAAAAAAACACATATATAAGTAGATAAATACTTGATCTGCTTACATAACACTTGTATTGTACTGTCCACGGTTTGATTTCAGTGAATGTTATATAGTAAATGACGAGAATTCTGTTAGTGGTGGGGGGCCATGTCTTTTGCCCACAGTTAAGGCTAACTCGTGATGTCATTTCTGCCCTTTACTTTTTTTCTTGTCTCCTCCAATCGCTGAGTCACCTCAGCCTTGCTTGTAAACACATGTGAGTAGGGGATTAGGTTTCAGATAAGGAGCTGGCAGGGAAATAAGGGGAAGAGGAGGAATAGATTATAGATAAAAAGAACCCCCAGCATGCAATTCTTTGGCACGTCTACTAAAGGGCCAGTGTTTCCTTAAAGAGACTCTGAAGCGAAAAAAAAAAAATGATGATATTATGATTTGTATGTGTAGCACAGCTAAGAAATAAAACATTAAGATCAGATACATCAGTGTAATTGTTTCCAGTACAGGAAGAGTTGAGAAACTCCAGTTGTTATCTCTATGCAAACAAGCCATTAAGCTCTCCAACTAAGTTGAGGCCCATACACACGTCGGATTTCCGCGAACGACGGGTCATTTGAACGTCCCGTCGTTCCGGATCGCTCAAACTCGCCCTTATCAAGCAAACGACAGCCTGTACACACGCCCGATTTAGCGGGCGAACGACGAAACGACGGGACGTTCAAACGACCCGTCGTTCGCGGAAATCCGACGTGTGTATGGGCCTTTAGTCGTGGAGAGAGCTGTTATCTGACTTTTATTATCTCAACTGTTCCTGGACTATTTACTTTTCCTCTGCTAGAGGAGAGGTCATTACTTTACAGACTGCTCTGAAAGACTCATTTTGAATGCTGAGTGTTGTGTAATCTGCACATATTATAGAATGATGCAATGTTGGAAAAAACACTATATACCTGAAAATAAAAGTATGAGAATATTTTCTTTACTGCTAATCTTCTAGTAATTATTCATAGTACACAACCAATTCACTTTATGATATTTTTTTTTTTCGCTTCAGTGTCTCTTTAAGTATTTGATAACTCCAAATCATAACAGCAGAAAAAGTTTTGAAAGTTTTGAATGCAGGATTAGCATCTTTATCACTTAATACACTCAGACCAGTTGCTGTTGAAATTTGATTTTTATGGTGACGATACCGCTTTAAAAGAGGAACTGATCTTGGTGCTGAGATGAATTTGGAGGAATGGTATCATTGTTTTGAGACCCTGGCCAAGGGAAGTTATATTATAGCATATATGACACACATATAGAATTATTCCTATAGGGATGGTTGAAGATGTTGATTTCCATTACCGTGGTATACCAAAGGTAAAATGATTTTCGATTTTCCGAATTCTCAAGGTAAAATGGAAAATCAGAAATACTTTAGTATTAGACCATTCAGAGAATGCAGTTGATTAACAGTGAAGAGCGAGTATTTCTGATTTTCAGTTTTACCGCAAAAATTCTGAAAATCAGAACTACTCAGTAGTAATGGACTAATCAGAGAGTAATTTACAGCAAAAGTGAAGGATTTCGATTACCGTTTTACTGTGAAAATTTTTCAAATCGGAAATACTCGATAGTATTGGACCAATCAGAAAATGCGGTAATTTACAGCAAAAAAGCTCACAAACTTGGTCATTGAGTGACTGTGTGTCCATGATACAAAAAGTGAGGAGAGCCAAAACAAATTTCACTGGGAAAATATAAACTGCAGGCCTTCTTACACTGTTAAAGGGAAGGTTCAGGGACTAACTAAAAAAAATAAAAATCCATTTCCACTTACCTGGGGCTTCCTCCAGCCCGTGGCAGGCAGGAGGTGCCCTCGGCGCCGCTCCGCAGGCTCCCGGTGGTCTCTGGTGGCCGACCCGACCTGGCCAGGCCGGCGGCCAGGTCGGGCTTCTTCTCACTCCATGGTGCATTTCACGCCGGCGCGCTGACGTCATCGGACGTCCTCCGGGCTGTACTGCGCAGGCTCAGTAGTTCTGAGCCTGCGCAGTACAGCCCGGAGGACGTCCGATGACGTCATCGCGCCGGCGTGAAACGCACCATGGAGCGCAGAAGAAGCCCGACCTGGCAGCCGGCCTGGCCAGGTCGGGTCGGCCACCGGAGACCACCGGGAGCCTGCGGAGCGGCGCCGAGGGCACCTCCTGCCTGCGACGGGCTGGAGGAAGCCCCAGGTAAGTGGAAATGGATTTTTATTTTTTTTAGTTAGTCCCTGAACCTTACCTTTAATGGCAGGGTACTAAAACTTTGCCCAGATGGTCACTGGGTGACTGAGATTAATATTCAAGCAAATGGGTGGAGCCTGTTTAAGCCAATCAGAATTCACCTGTTGATTTTCAAGGGGAATATTTAAATTGCTGCCATTTTTACACTGTTAATAGCAGATGCCTCAAACATGCTATAGTTGGTCATTGTGAAACTGGGTCCAAATGCTGGAGTGGGGCGGAGTCACAAACCGTTAATCTGATTTATTTCATTTCTATGGGAATATACAAATTATTGATGCCAAAGCTCACAAACTTGGTCATTGAGTGTTTGTGCGTCAGGGTTAGAAAAAGTGGGTGGAGCCAACACCAATACATACCCGGGCAACGTCGGGTCATCAGCTAGTATATGTATGTGTATATATATGTATAGATATAGATATATATATCTATATATAAAATTGTGTGTGTGTGTGTGTTTGTATGTATGTGCATGTGCCGCGATCACGCAAAAACGGCTTGACCGATTTGAACGAAACTTGGTATACAGATCCCTTACTACCTGGAATGATATGTTCTGGGGGTCTCGCGCCCCCCCTGCACACCTGGGCGGAGCTACAAACAGCAAATCAGATTCCACCCATTCAAGTCAATGGAAAAAATGTAAAAGGCTGCCATCCTCACAGTAATCAAGCCACAGTCCCCACACTTCGCACAGTTGGTCACTTGGTGACCGAGGTTACAAATCCAGGAAAAGTGGGCGGAGCATAAAATAGCCAATCAAATTTCAGCCGTTCATTTTAAATGGGAAAATGTAAACTGCAGCCATTCTTAGACTGGTAATCGCAGGGTTCTCAAACTTGCCACACTTGGTCACTGGGTGAATGCGATTAAGATTATGGGTGGAGCCTACAACAGCCAATCAAAATTCACCTATTGATTTTCAAGGGGAATATTTAAACTGCTGCTATTCCTACACTTTTAATGGCAGACGCTTCAAACTTGCTACAGTCGGTCATTGGGTGACTGGGGTCCAAATTCACTAAAGGGGCGGGGCCACATACAGCCAATCAGATTTCCTTGGTGGATGAACTGCTTCCATTCACACATTTTTGATGCCAGGAACCTGAAAGCTCACAAACTTGGTCATTGAGTGACTGTGTGTCAAGCTTACAAAAAGTGGGCGGAGCCAAAACAACTTTTACTGGGAAAATATAAACTGCAGCCATTCTTACACCATTAATGGCAGGGTTCTCAAACTTTGCACAGTTGGTCATTGGGTGACTGAGATTAAGATTTTGGAAGGTGGGTGGAGCCTACAACAGCCAATAAAAATTCACCTTTTGATTTTCAAAGGGAATATTTTATCCGCTACTATTCTCTTATACTGTTAAAAGCAGATGCCTCAAACCTGGTACAGTTGGTCACTGGGTGACTAGGGTCCAAATTCAGAAAGAGGGTGGAGACACAAACAGCTAGATTTGTTTATTTTTCAATGGGAATATACAAAGTATTGATACCAAGGACCCCAAAGCTGATAAACTTGATAATTGAGTGACTGTATGTCAAGGTTTGAAAAAGTGGGCGGTGCCAACAACTAAATTTTTAACATGGCAGGGTTCCCAAACTTTACACAATTAGCCACTGGGTGACTGGGATGAATATTCAGAAATGTGGGTGGAGCCTATAACAGCCAATCAAAATTCACCTATTGATTTTCAAGGGGAATATTCACATTGCTACCATTCTTACACTGTTAGTGGCAGAGGCCTCAAACCTGACACAGTTAGTCATTGGGTGACAGGGGTCCAAACTAAACCAAACTTCACTAAAGGGGTGGAGCCACAAACAGCCAATCAGATTTGTTAGATTGATTTCAGCCATTCTGTTATTGGCAGGGTTCTCAAACGTGACACAGTTGGCCACTGGGTGACTGGGACTAATAGTCAGAAAAGTGGGTGAAGCCTAATGCAGCCAATCAAAATTCACCTTTTGATTTTCAAGGGGAATATTTACATTGCTGCCATTCATGCACTCTTAATGGCAGAGGCCTAAAATCTGCTACAGTAAGTCACTGGGAGACTGGGGTTTAAATTCTGAAGGGAGCGGGCCAAAAACAGCCAATCAGATTTGTTTAATGTCAATGGTAAAATGCAACTTATTTATGCCACGGACCCCAAAGCTCATAAAGTTGGTCATTAAATGACTATGTCAAGATTAGAAATAGTGGGCGGAGCCAAAAACAACTAACTTTTTACATGGGAAAATGTAAACTGCAGCTTTTCTTACAATGCTAATGGCAGGGTTTTCAAACCTCACACAGCTGGTCACTGGGTGACTAGGATTAGTATTCGGAAAAGTAGGTGGAGTAGACAACAACCGATCAAAATTCACCTATTGATTTTCAAGGGGAATATTGAAACTGCAGCCATTCTCACACTGTTAATAGCAGAGGCCTCAAACCTGCTACAGTGGGTCGTTAAGTGTCTGGGGTTCAAATTCAGTAAAGGGGCGGAGCCAAAAACAGGCAGATTTTTTTGCTGTATAAATTGCTTCCATTAGCACAATTTTGATGCCAGGAACCCAAAAGCTCACAAACTTGGTCATTGTGTAGTGACTGTGTGTCCAGGTTACAAAAAGTGGGTGGAGTTAAAAACAGATTTTTCTGGGAAATTGTAAACTGCAGCCCTTCTTCACTGTTAATGGCAGGGTTCTCAAACTTAGCATAGCTGGTTACTAGGTGACTGGGATTAATATTCAGAAAAGTGGGTGGAGCCTAAAAATGCCAATCAAAAATCACATGTCACTTTTCAAGGAGAATATTAAAATTGCTGCCATTCTTGCACTGTTAATGGCAAGGGCGTTTGTAGGATCCTAAAATATCCGGGGCACTTTTGGGCACACAAGCTAAAAAAATGGGTGGGGCCAAGCACCAGGATGTGGGTGTGGTCATGGGTGGAGTCAAATTTACATGAACTTAACAGTGGTCTAACTCCCAGCATACCCCCATAGAAGAGCCACAGCTCCCTGCATGCCATTGTAAAGGCACCACGGCACCTAGCATGGCACCACAGCACCCAGCATACCCCCCATTGATGCACCACAGCTCCTGGCATGCTTTGCCATTGAGGCACCACAGCTCCCACCATGCCCCCATAGAGTATCCAAAGTTTTGACTCTGCTTGTGGGACATCCGGGGCACCCCAGAATAAATCAGTGGCATGTGCCACTGATCTTTGGGGCTAGCAATGGCCCTGGTTAATGGCACAAGCCTCAAACCTGGTACAGTTGGTCATTGGGTCACTGGGGTTCAAATTCAGAAAAGGGGACAGAGCCACAAACAGTGAATCAGATTTATTTCATTTCATGGGAAAATACAAATTATTGATGCCAAGGACCCCAAAGCACACAGACTTGGTCATTGAGTGTGCGTTAGGGTTAGAAAGTGGGCGGAGTCAACACCAGTCAAATACATATTCGGACAACGCCGGGTCATCAGTGGGTGGAGACAAATACAAATTTCACTGGGAAAATGTAAACTGCAGCCATTCTTCAACTGTGCAAAGTTTAAAACCCTGCCATTAACAGTGTGTCACTGGGTGACTGGGATTAATATTCAGAAAAGTGGGTGGAGCCTACAAACGTGAATCAAACCTATTGCTTTTCAAAGGGAATATTTAATTGCTACCATTCTTACACTGTTAAGGGCACGAGCCTCAAACCTGGTACAGTTCGTTATTGGGTCACTGGGGTTCAAATTCAGAAATGGGGTGGAGCCACAAACAGCCAATCAGATTTGTTTCATGTGTGGTCATTGAGTAATTGTGTGTTAGGGTTATATACATACATACATATATATATATATATATATATATATATATATATATATATATATATATATATATATATATATATATATATATATATATACATACATACATACATACATACATACATACATACATACATACATACATACATACATACACACACACACATATATATATACATATATATATACACACACATATATATATATATACACATATATATACAGTATATACACACACATATATATATACATATATATACACATATATAAACATATATATATATATATATATATATATATATATATATATATATATATATATATATATATATATATATATATATATATATATATATATATATATTTGTCATCATTAATGTAAGCCATCTCCCCTTTTTCTTTTTTTATTTGTTTTTAACTCAGTTTTATATACCCCTTGGTGCCTCTTATGCCCTATGTGTCCTTATACATACACTGAAAGCTTTACTTGATGATATTGACAATTCTTATCTTTCGTTTTCCACAAATAGCGTTGTTCTTGAGAGAAAAATCAAGGTTAACGTGATGTAGAGTAATCTATGGTTGAACAAATGTCTACTTACTGGAAATATGATGAGGAAGTAATTGTCCTGTTATTGAATAGGGCCGGTGTATTCTGGTCAGAGGCAACAATGGGCAGAACATGGCAGTTTTATGACGACTATTACGACTCTGACATCTAATTGGTTGTTTTGGATTATCGCTTTGAACTTTCTACTGAACTGCTAAATGCGGCTGAAGACTGTAATGATACATAAATCAGACTAGAGATTGTTTATTGTTCTTTTTTGCTGAGTAAGGCCTGTACTAGGGAGTAGCACGGGATAGGGAAGGCCCTTCATGATAGGGCTGGCTGCGAGACTGGGAGTGGTTAAGGGATTAATTTTCCGGGTCTAACTCTGATTGGCTGGGAGAGGTTAGGCAGGATATAAGGGCAGGGGAGGAGTTTTCAGGCACAGGGCTCCATGAAAAGTTTTGAAGAACCACCCTCCCACCCTAAGAAATCTTTTTTTTTTCCTTTGTCTATTTTAAAAAGGTCTAATTGTTTCCACTAATGGAGGTTGTCATTGCAGCCGGAGGGGTAAGGCCCTGGAGGTAAGTGTTTGGTTAATACGAAGGTCTCCGCTGCGGGGCGGACACCTACAGGGATACCGTCATCTTCCAGAGTGGTTTTGGAGGGCAAGTAGTTGTCCCCGAGACGGTGTCCACGTCTGGGGGCTGGTTTCAAGGGTTTTTTTGCCATCGGTTGAATCTTAAAAAATTAAGTCCTCCGGATCCCTTACTCCTTGTGTTCAGTCTTTTAAACGTTTACAAGTCATGTTTACACTTGTCAATTGTTTTTTTTTTTGTTATTTATGGTTCTATTATTAAAATGGCGGATTTGGCCAAAATTTTCCAACAATAAACAGTCTGTGTGTGGTTTGTTAGATCATAGTAGTTAAGTAATCATTTAGAAAGGAGCTTTAACCACTTCAAGACTCAGCCTTTACCCCCCCCCCCCCCCCCCCCTTAAGGACCAGCACTGATGTCTAAGATCTGTGCTGGGTGGGCTCTACAGCCCCCAGCACAGATCAAATACCAGGCAGTGCGACCAGATCGCCCCCCTTTTTTCCCCACTAGGGGGATGATGTGCTGGGGGGGGGGTCTGATCGCTCCTGCCTGCGTGTGGCTGGCAGGGGGGGGGAACCTCAAAGCCCCCTCCACCGCAGGATTCCCCCTCTCCCTCTCCTCCCTCCCTGCCCCGGAGATCGGAGGCTGCACAGGAACGGATCTGTCCTGTGCAGCCTCTAACAGGCTCCTGCCTGTCACGTGACAACGATCCCCGGCCGCTGATTGGCCGGGGATCGCTGATCTAGTACAACGCTGCTACTGTTAGCAGCGTTGTAAAAATGTAAACAAAGCGGATTATTTCCGCTTGTGTTTACATTTAGCCTGCGAGCTGCGATCGGCAGCCCGCAGGCTATTCACGGACCCTCCGCCGTGAATTGACAGGAAGCAGCCGCTCGAGTGAGCGGCTGTTTCTTGATTAATTAGCCTGCAGCCGGCGACGCAGATGTGCGTCGCTGGTCCTGCAGCTACCACTTTGCCGACGCGCGTTATGAGTGCGCGGTCGGCAAGTGGTTAAGCCATGCCCGGTATCATGTAGATAGTGTAAATCATACAATATTCCTCGGCAAACAATTTTATCAACATAAAATACAGTTGGCAGTAGGGTTGGTATCCATTTTGGATATCGTGGAAATTTCTATTTTCGCAAATGCCGTTTTTCGATTTTCCGACTTCCAATTTTTGAGGAGTATTTAATAATCATTTTTTGCATCAGAGAATACAAAACATGGAAATCGTAAAACCAGAAATCAGAAAGTCTTGCGATTGGTCTAAAATTATTGCAGGGATCCAATTTTTGCTGAAAAATTCTGCATTCTCTGATTGGCCCAATGCTTCCGAGTTCTGTGATTTGGCTTAAATGATAGAGTTGCGGTAAATTGGATTTCCGCAGAATTCTCTTTTCCAATTTCCAATGGGAAATGCCAATTTGCGTTCGGAAACACAGAAATTGTAATTCTGTGGAATCTGAATGAGCATCCCTAGTTGGCAGGTTGGATTTTAGGATTTCAGTACTGAGATAATGTGGCTGTATGCAAGGGTGAAAAAAACATCCACTCTGGCACTCCGTCAAGACAAAATGATGATGATTATGTTCTTCCCCCAAGCATCGTGGCCAGTCAAAATCAGACTATCTTTAACATATCCAATCAATAATATAAACACTAGGAGGACCTGGCGCTCGATGCCTGGAGGATGCAATATCAAAGATTTTGATCTTTGATATGTTAATAAAAAAGCATTTGTCAGTAAGTACAATCGTTGTGGGGTCTTTCCAACACTAGGCGCAGTCTGCACTATGGTGTGTCCCCTCTGTGCTTCCATATACAGGAATTGAGCCGAAAGCATCCTGCATATCCTTTGGAACCCAGAGAGCAGAGTGTCCGACATCACTTCAGGTGGAGAGACTCCGCGTCCTCAGTCAGATCCAGTACACCCACGCGGGGTGGGCTGGGGGGGTCAAGCTTACCTGTCTGACGTCTTCTTCGTCCGACCCTCGGCGCCTCCCACAATGCGGTTCACACACATCACATGACTACAAACACTTCCTCCTTCAACCCGGAAGGAGGAAGTGTTTGTAGTCTTGTGACCGCCGCATGGAACGCATCGTGGGAGGCGCCGAGGGTGGGACGAAGAAGACGTCAGATAGGTAAGCTTGACCCCCCGCCCACCCTGCACAAGTTTACTGGGAGAAATCCAGTTAGCAACTATCCGGGTTTAATGCGGATTCGGATTTGAGCATCTCTAGTGCACATTGCACGGAACTTATGCCCACGGAGGACTTCATGTAACAGCAGAAGGTATTTCCCTTATAGCTACTATACTTGCAGGTACTGCTTTCACATATTGAATACAGTGGCTGGTTTTCAGGGACATTGCATCCTCCAGCCATCGAGCGCCAGGTCCTCCAAGTGTTTATATTGTCTCTGAACTGTTGGGGTTTGAAGACTGACCCTGAGATTTCTGACCTAGGCTGCTTTTTTTTCACCAGTGCGCCCACTGCTCTCTTTTACATTTTTATATCCAATCAATAAACTTCCAATTGACTTTGGACAGACAAAAATTGAAAGGGTGATCATTCGAGGAGAGATGGAAGATAGGTGGTGGTGGGATGGGGGCTTCATCGTGCTCATGACATGGCACTAATATTGAGTAATGCAGAGCTAGGGAGATTTGGTTTAATGAATTATCAGTTACAAATACTCAAAAAAGCACTCGGGGGATACAATATAAAAAAATATATTTTGACAGGCCCCTAAGATGCATTAAAACATGACTCTTATTGAATTATCTAAAACCTGGGGCAAAACACACACACACACACACACACACACACACACGCACGCACGCACGCACGCACACACACACACACACACACACCCTTTCCCGAGAAAATTCACATAATTGTGCAGGTTTTCTCAAGAAAATACACATAATGTGAGCAGATTTGAACAAAAAACACGTTCAATAATTTGGCAGATCTGATCCCAATATGGACAATCGTTGGCAGATCTGACCCCAATATGCACAATCGTTAGCAGATATGAACCCAATATGCACAATCGTTAGCAGATATGACCTCAATATGCAAAATCGTTAGCAGATATGACCCCAATATGCACAATTGTTAGCAGATATGACCCCAATATGCACAATCGTTAGCAGATATGACCCCAATATGCACAATCGTTAGCAGATATGACCCCAATATGTACAATCGTTAGCAGATATAACCTCAATATGCAAAATCGTTAGCAGATATGACCCCAATATGCACAATTGTTAGCAGATATGACCCCAATATGCACAATCGTTAGCAGATATGACCACAATATGCACAAGCCTCAGCAGATCTGACCACAATATGCACAATCCTCAGCAGATCTGACCACAATATGCACAATCTTCAGCAGTTCTGACCACAATATGCACAATCCTCAGCAGATCTGACCACAATATGCACAATCCTCAGCAGATCTGACCACAATATGCACAATCTTCAGCAGTTCTGACCACAATATGCACAGTCCTCAGCAGTTCTGATCACAATCAGCACCACCTGTTGAAAAAGAAAAACCCATTTACTCACCTACAGTCAGAAGACCTCCTGTCCCGACCTCCTCCCGTCCCGACCTCCTCCTGTCCCGACCTCCTTGTGGAGCGCAGCTCCCACGATCCTCTTCCTTCCCGATGTCGCATGACTTCCTGCCTGCATTACCCCGCGCTGAGAGCAGGGCTACGGGAAAATGGCCGCCCGAAGCCCTGCACTGCAGTCTCGGCGTCTCTTAGACGCCTGAAGTCAGTTCACACCAGGGGGTGCTTTGGGGGTGCTTGGACAATTCTAGGGGGTGCTTGAGCACCCAATTGCACCCCCCTGGCACCGCCCCTGTACATACCCAACTATCGCCACTAGATAATTATTAGTTAGTATTTATATAACACCAACATCTTCCACAGCACTGTACAGAGTACATAGTCATGTCACTGTCCCTCAGAGGGGCTCACCTACCACATTCTTATGTCTATGTATCTGTCGTGTAATGTATGTATTGAAGTCTAGGGAAAATTTAGGGGAAAGCCAATTAACATTTCGGTGTTTTAGAGATGTGGGAGGAAACCGGAGTGCCCGGAGGAAACCGATGCAGACTCGGGGAGGACATACAAACTCCATATTGCCCTGGCTGGGATTTGAACTGGGGACACAGTGCTGCAAGGCAAAGGACAAACAACTATGCCACCATGCTTACCAAATATATATATATATATATATATATACAGTATATCCTAATATGTAATTCCTGGAGATTACTCCTTGAGTGGTAAATAAAACATTTAAAGCACTATTTGTTGTTTTTTTTATTCCAGTGTGACACCCTTAAGTTTTTGGTGATCCCACGATCTATAACAGCACTTGTTTATTTGCTTGCATGTTTGTCCCTGCCCCAGGTGTTAGATAACTCAATAAAAGTTATGTTTTAGTGTGTCTTCTTAGGGGTCTGTCCAATTGAAGCGTTTAGTGTTTTTTCACCTTATGCATCCCACCAATTTTCACCTCCCATTCATTCACCAATAACTTTATAACTAATTATCACAATGAAATAATCTATATCTTCTTTTTTCCTCCACCAATCAGGCTTTCTTTGGGTGGTACATTTTGATAAGAAATATTTTATTCTAAATTCATTTTAACGGGAATATTAAGAGAAAAATGAAAAAAAAATTCATTTGTCAGTTTCCAGCCATTATAGCTTTAAAATAATACATGTTACCATAATTAAAACCCACGTATTTTATTTGCCCATTTGTCCCGGTTATTACACAATTTAAATTATGTCCCTATCACATTGTATGGCGCCAATATTTTATTTGGAAATAAAGGGGCAATTTTTCAGTTTTGCGTCCATCACTATTTACAAGCTTAAAGAAATATTAGTATTCTAACTTCTTGACATGCATATTAAAAAAGTTCAGTCCCTTAGGTAACTATTTAAGTTTTTTTTTTTTATTGTAATTTTTTTCTAATTAAAAATTTTACTTGAGTATTTTTGGGTGTGTGGGAGGTAAACAGTTAATTTTAAATGTAAAAATGTCTTCGTTTTAAAACAAATCTATGTAGGTGTAGTTACAGTATTTGGCCACAAGATGACCACAGTCCAACATTTTTTTTTTTTTTTTTTGCTTCTCGTAAGTATACTTACAGGAAATGAAGAGGGGATGTTTAACAGAACAATCGCGGCTTCTCCATAGAAGCCAGCGATCGTTCTATGGGACTTAGATCAATGAATGGGAACTGCTTTCCCATTCATTGATCTCCGGGCTGATGGACGGCGTACTCACCCCGGCGGTTGCGGCCCTGCGAACCCCGGCGGCTCTGTTTTTTCATGGACGTAGCTCCTACGTCCAGCATGCATATTTGGACGTAGGAGCTACGCCCTGTGGGCTACAGTGTTTTTTTAAACAAGAAAGCTTATGAATGGTCAACCATTTACGGCCAAGCATACGTATTAAAACGTCATGCTTTAGCCTATTAACGGCAACATGACGTTTTAATACGTCGCGCGATCCCGCCGCTGCTCCACACATGTGTGCGCCGCTATCGCCGCCGTTTCCGTCGGGATCCCATGTTTAGTGATTGGGGAAGAGGACCGAGCGGTCCTCTACCCAATCGCAATGCCTGGAGTGAATGGACGTGACCGCGAACAGCAGCCACCTCCATTCACAAAACAGGAAACTTGTTACAGTTAAATAAAGTGTAAAAAAAACACTCCTATAACCGGAGTGTTCACTAGCGCCATCTTGTGGCCAAAAAGTATATTACACACACAAACACATACAGGTACATACACAGTATTAATAAAATTAATAAAATTACACTTCCAACCCTCCCCCCCCCCCAAAAAAAAAAACACAAAAAAATAAGCTTAAAATAAACCAATAAATAGTTGCCTTAGGGACTCAGCTTTTTTAATCTATATTTTATTAGGGAAAATTCATTTTAATTTATTACATAGGGGCTTGTAATTATGGCCAGAACAAAACAAAAAAAAAAACAGAAAAATAACACCTATACTTCAAAATAATATATTGTCGCCGTACATTGTGATAGGGACATAATTTAAACTATTTAATAATCGGGACAACTGGGTAAATAAAATGTGTTGGTTTTATCCAAAGGAGAATGTTTAATTTCAAACTATAATGGCTGAAAACTGAGAAGAAATGATTTTTTTCCATTATTTTTGTATTTTTCCCATTAAAACGCATTTAGAATAAAAAAATTCTTAGCAAAATGTACTACCCACAGAAAGCCTAATTGGTGGCGAAAAAAATGAGGTATAGATCATTTTCTTGTGATAAGTAGTAATAACGTTATTAGGGAATAAAGGGGAGGAGCTCTGACAGGTGAAAATTGCTCTGGTCCGTTAGGGTAAAAACCCTTGGGGGTGAACTGGTTAAAGGAAAGGGGCAGACTACTACAGGAGTCTTCTGGGTCCCTCACCGCAGCTCTGGTGCTTTTCGCTGTCCCGCTATCTGTCGGGGGAGCACGAGTGCTTGCAGTAGTATGTGCAGGCGCAGTACGCAGTCGATGACGTGGGCACTCGCACGCCCTTGCACTTGTGCGGAACCACCAACCCGCTGGCCACTGGGCATTACGGGCGGCCAGTAGTGATGATCATAATCAGTTAATTACGGTTACGCAAATTTTCGCAATTACACCTATACGTAACGTAATTATGATTTGTGCATTTCATTGATTTTGTATAGTCATTCATAATTTAATGTAACATTTTGCTTAATTTTCACGTAATTTTGTGCCGACTTTGGCAGTGAATAGCAAAGCCACGATACATGCTATTGACACCAAAATTTCTACATATGTTAAGTAAAATAGTGGGTCCCCCATACATGCTATTTTAAAAATGCAAAGAAAAAATGGTTTACAAACTGAGAAAAATTACAGTTTAAAAACCATTTTTCTTTGCATGTATAAAATAGATTTTTTCAAAAACCACAAGATCTTTTTGAAAAATTATTTTTTTTGACTTGTACCCACTATTCTCCTTAACCTAAGTAGCAATTTTGGTGCCTAAACTGAGAAGGATATGGATTTTTCCTTTTATCAAAATACCGGTTGCCCGACTCTCCTGCTGATCCTGGGCCTCTAATACTTTCAGCCACAGCCCCCGAACAAGCATGCAGATCAGGTGCTCTGACTAGGGATGCTCGCTGGATTCCGCGGAATTCTACATTCTGCGATTCCGGCTGGAATTGGGCCAATTCCGATTCCGCCGGTCGGAACGGAATTGCTATAGCTCTAAAACGGAATTTCGTGGAATTTTTTTTTTAATTCCGCGGAATTTTACGGAATTCAAATTTATTTCCTCACCTATCTATTTTCCTTCCTTCCTCCCTCCCTTCCTCCTCCCTCCTCTATTCCTAGTTCCTCCCTCCTCTGGCTTTTGAATTACTACAATTCCCTGGAAGACGAGACCCTACTCCCTACGGGAGGAGGGAATAGGGAGAAAGGGAGAGAGGAAGGAAGGGAGAGAGGGAGGAGGGGGGGGGGAGAGGGGAGGAGGAAGGGAGGATGGGAGGAAGGACTAAGTTAATAGGGACTATGGGCCCCCATATAGGATAAATAAGGTTATTTTTTCGACAGAATTCGGAATTCCGCGGAATTTCGTCCAAATCCGGCGTAATTTTCATAGCGACGGAATTTAACACTGACAGAATTCGTGATTTCCGGCGGAACGGAATTTGCTCATTCCGATCATCCCTAGCTCTGACTGAAGTCAGACTGGATTAGCTGCATGCTTGTTTCAGGTGTGTGATTCAGCCATTACTATAGCCAAAGAGATCAGCAGGACTGCCAGGCAACTGGTATTGTTTAGAAGGAAGCATCCATATGCCTCTCAGTTTAGGTTTCCTTTAACATATCCTGGTAGCAATCGCATTTATGGGGGCTTTGCTATTAACCACTAAATTTGTCACAAAATGGTGTGAAATTTCAATAAAAATTATGCGAACAAATATGCAAAATTATGAAATATAACTATTACATACAAAATGAATTACGTTTTTTCCTAAAATTTCACATTACAATTATGATGCGTAATTATGAATTTCGATGCATAATTTGGGCCCACCACTGGCGGCCAGTGGGCCAGCAGGGAACACCGGAGCTGCGGTGAGGGACCCAGAGGATTCCTAAGTGCTGGGAAAAGCCCCGGGTAAGTAAAGATACATGTCCCTGCTCACCTCGTTTGTCCTTTAAAGGGACTCCGAGCAGTGCAGCAACTATGTAAAGATGCATACCATTTTGAAGCTCTCTTTCTCCTCTTTCCAATGATTTATAAACTGCCACCCTATGCCTTTCAGTTTTCGTTATTTTTGCGATCGAAATCGCGGCCGCCATCTTGGATTCCTTATTCAGCATTGTATTATGCAGGACCACACTTTCCCCAGTGTCGGCAGCTCCATTCAGAGCAATGCAATGAAATACAAGGAACCCAGGGGGATATTATTACAAAAATCATGCCTGGTAGGTGTGAGGATATAATTAATTAGTTGTGGGTATGCTTAAAGGCATACCCACAGGCACTGCTCTGAGTCCCTTTAAAAAACAAACGATTTCTTATAGTAATATAAGCAGTTACATGAAGCGTATATATAATAACACATAGCAGGTCAGAACTTAGTCCTGCTATTAAACTGATCAACTGAAGGTAAAATTAAACATGAGTATGTCAATAACGGAGAATACAGAGCTAGTATCGCTAGAGTAGACCACTTAAAGTATATGATGAGTTTATTCAACCTAGATGGCATAGCTGCGAGGCTGTTCAAGGAATCTAGATTTTTATCTTCACATAGGGCTCGATTCACAAAGCGGTGATAACCCAGTTAAAGACTTTAGGCGTGATAACCATTTTTATCATGCCTAAACTCAGTTTAGGCATGATAAGTTTAGGCATGATAAGTTTAGGCATGATAAGTTTAGATAAGTTTATATCGCACGCACAGTCCCGCACGCAAAGCAGCGCCATTAAACTCTATGCAAAGTGCACTAGACTTTGCTAGCGCAAAACTTTTGATCAGCTGTGCACTGCGGTGCTAACCCAGTTGGTGCTTAAACTTATCACGCCTAAACCTATCACACCTAAACTTATCATGCCTAAACTTATCATGCCTAAACTTATCACACCTAAACTTATCACACCTAAACTTATCATGCCTAAACAGAGTTTGGGCATGATAAAGGGCTTTTCACTAGCGTGCTAACTGTTAGCACCGCTTTGTGAATCACGCCCATAGTATGCTGCGGGCATTTTTACCTATTCTAAAGTCAAGCAAGTAAAATGCAAGCAAAATGCATACGTGAAACACAAATGCACTCAAAATTCACTTCATTATGACAAAATATGTACAAACGCAAAACGCAACTTTTCACGCACCGCCTAGTGTGTTCCCAGTCACAAGGTTATCCTAGCAAAACATTTGCTCTTTGTGATTAGACTATGTTCTCCAACTCTGAAGATTAGAATTTGCAGCAGGTCAATGCTCCATGCCACACGGCCAGGATATTAAAGAGATGGGTAGAGGATCATCAAATCAAGTGGCTCTTTGGACAGCACTATCTCCAGTTTTGTCCCCCAATAAAATCCTCAGAAATGATATCAAGTGGAAGATAGATGGTCACAAACTATTAAACAATGCTGATCTGTTTGGTTTTTATTTTTTTGCAGAAAGAAAAAGTGGTATGAAGTACACAACAGGAATGTGAAAAACTGGTGGAGATCATGCCAAAATTCAGGAAAGCGGTGATTGAAAATCAGGTCTATTCCACCAAACACTGGTTCCTGAACGTTCTTTAGTCAAAACATTATTGCCAATTTTTTGAACAGGAGAATTGTTCTCTTAAAGTCACTCAAGTTCTGCAAACAATAGAGAATTTCTCTTATTTTGATATATTGTAATTCTCTTTAAAATTATGATCCGAAACATAGGTAAAACCGCTCAGTGCAATACTTGCACCTATAAAAAATAAAATCTGAGAAACTGATATTTTTTTGCAGTGGCATTTATGTCCAGAGTTGCATAAATCCATTAATTCTGACATAAATCACTGTTACAACATGCTGTAATACTAATAGCTTTCATATGTGGAAACAGGAAAAAAGAGCGCAGGAGCCCTTACAGAAAAAAAGAACACCGCCATAGGCCCTTCTTTGCTGCAAATCATGGCTTTTATAATAGCCACAGTATGGCACCCAAGACCCCCTTGGTGGTGCCTAACCCTAAGACGGTCCCGGTGTCTAACCCTAAGACCCCCCACCCTGGTGGCACCTAACCCTACCCACCCCCCTCCTAAACCTTAACCCCCCCCCCCCCCCATACCACAAAGCCATGATAAGTGGCAAAGAAGCCCACAAGCCGCCAGCGATGCTATCAGGTGCCGAAATGTACTATGTCTGTCGCTAATCAGGCACCTCCGGGAGCTGAAATTTACCTTTCTTGCTGCATATTGCGAGGGGGGAGGGGGATAAGGTTTAGGAAGGTAGGTGAGTAAGGTTAGGTGCCATTA
The DNA here is from genome assembly GCF_040937935.1 of Hyperolius riggenbachi. NCBI lineage: Eukaryota > Metazoa > Chordata > Amphibia > Anura > Hyperoliidae > Hyperolius > Hyperolius riggenbachi. Next base: position 57,204,584 of record NC_090653.1, on the reverse strand, counting down.
GATGAGTCTTAGGTTTGGGCACTGGGGGGGGGGGGGGGGGGGGGTCTTAGGGTTAAGCATCGATGGGAGGGGGTGGCCTTAGGGTTAGTCACCACCATGGGAAAGAGGGGTCTTGGGGTTAGGCACCACCAGGGAGGGTCTTAAGGCTAGGCACCACCAGTGCGGTTAGGGTTAGGCATCAGCTGAGGGAGGGTTGTGTGAGAGTAGGTTTGTGTATAGCCATAGTGCAATATCGGTAAACATTATCAATATTTTACTATCGGAACCCAGCAGTAGAATATTGCTAATTGTAGCGATATGCTGCTAGCGGCATTCCCCTGTGCCCTTTTTTTCCAAGCACTTTTTTTTCATGTATGTCACCTATCTCTCTCGCTCTCTCTTTCACTCCCCATCTATCTATCTATCTATCTATCTCTCTATCTATCCATCCATCCATCCATCCATCCATCCATCAGCTAGTCATCGCATGAGAGTATAACTGCATTAGCGACATCACACTGTAAGTCCTACTGCAGGACAGTTAGGGTGCAGTCACTCTATGCATATCATGTTGCACACTAATATCGCAAGTGATTAAATTGAACACAGTGTTAAATAAATACATATAATCATGTACTTTGCAAAGTTCTTTCAGAAATGTTATTGTGCTGTATAATTTGCTGTTATTCTTATTCTTATACATACTGTTATTATCTACCTATCTATTCATCCTCCTCTTTGCCCGGTCTTTCTCTTTCTCTATCACATCCAGTGCATTCAGCTTTCTTTCTTTCTTTCTTTCTTTCTTTCTTTCTTTTTTTCTTTCTTTCTTTCTTTCTTTCTTTCTTTCTTTCTTTCTTTCTTTCTTTCTTTCTCTCTTTCTTTCTTTCTTTCTTTCTCTCTTTCTTTCTTTCTCTCTTTCTTTCTCTCTTTCTTTCTCTCTTTCTTTCTTTTTCTCTTTTCTCAAAACATTGTGGACTTCTCGCTTCCTTGGCTTTGAGATGTGTACAATGTGGCTCAGCACATCCATCCCTACACAGTACACAATCCTCATCCCAGCTTATGAGACTGCACAGCATCTTGCTGAGTGTCCACTTACCTGCAGTCAGGAGCAGTAAGGATCCCAAGATCCACATTCTGGTAATCCCCAGGAGATTCATTCTATACAGCGCAGTGTATCAGAGGTCCAAGTGCTTATCTCACAGCCTCTGCAGTAGTAAGAATGTGGTTTTTGCTTTTGTGCAAATATATATGGTATGGTAAGCAAGGAGTGTAAGGGACATGTGACACCGGTTACATCATACCTGATGGTTTCTGTGTGTGGATGGTGTCCTTCCTATAGGTGAAATATGCAGCTAGGACTTCAGGGAGGGGCACTTGAGTAAAGGTTCCAAGCTACCATGAAGAAACGAAAGCCAGTGGCTATACTGTATGTTTATTGTGTTTCTCCAAATTATCAGTAGCGTATTGTACCGTGTTAGCCATCAGTAAAAGCAAGACGTTTTAAATCAGGATGATACTATTTATTGGCTAACAAAAAATAATAAGAATAAGCAAGCTTTCGGCTTTGCAGCCTTCGTCGGGCAACAGGATTTAAGCCCATCGTAGGCTGCAAAGCCGAAAGCTTGCTTATTCTTAGTCATCCAAATTATCAGTGTGTATCCTCTTTATAAAAGAGGGGGTGAGGGGGAATAGTACTTAACTCCACCACGAATTTGTGCGGCAGCAGGGTGAGCCGCCATTCTGTTTAACCTGCGCCAAAAAGCCCTGTGCCCAAAGCGAATGTACACCTAAAAACAACCTAATTTTTGAATGAGCTAATCATATTGATTTGATTTTGTTTATATATGATCTGTCACTTTCTAAACTCAAAGCTCACTATAATTACAGTGGGGTAGCAATATGGATTGCAGAGGTAGCAACCGCATCGGGGCCAGAGGGGCCCTGCCTCAACCACAGTATTCTCTCTTTATTGATCCTGTGCTGATAATATTCACTTCTATAGATGCTTTTAATAGTATTAACCCCCTTGCCGGTCAAATTCCCGCAGCAAGGGGGCAGCACAGCACTTTTAAAAAAAAATAATTTTTAAATCATGAAGCGAGCCCAGGGCTTGCTACATGATAGCCGCTGAGCAGTGGCATCCCCCCACCCACTCCGGCGCCTCCGGCGATCAGAGTAAGCAGGAAATCCCGTTCAGAACGGGATTTCCTGCTGGGCTTCCCCGGTCGCCATGGCGACGGGGCGGGATGACGTCACCGACGTCGGGACGTCAGAGGGAATCCCGATCCACCCCTCAGCACTGCCTGGCACTGATTGGACAGGCTGCGCAACGGGTCTGGAGGGGGGGGCGGCGCGGCGAATTGGCGGCGAGCGGCGGCGAGTGAGAAAAAAAAAATTACTTCCGCCCTACTACGCATGTTACCCCGAGCTGAGCTCGGGATAACCGGCAAGGAGGTTAATCATCATTAACACACTATTCCCCATCCCCTTCTTGCACCTTTGACACTGTGGTTGTCCCTGATTGGTTTGGTATACCGTACCAATTGTTATGTATAGAATGCTTGGGGGGCCCCATGTAAAACTTGAACTGGGGCCCACATCGCCTTAGCTAGGCCACTGTATAATTACTTAATTATCACAAGTAGAAGTAGTCTCTAAACTCATCAACGTTTCCCGTTGGGGTACACATCTCACAAATATGCCGTAAAGCTTATTGTATGAGATTGCATCATTTGTTTTATACTGTTGTTAGTGCTAACGATAAAAAGCATGGGGATTGGGGAAGCATGAAAATAGCTTATCCTATATATATAAAACCCCTCTGTCCCTGCCAGGGATGAGCAGAAACTACGCCAGTGCGAATTTACGCATCGAAGTTCGCATCTACGCATCGTAGTTTGTAGGTGAAGTTTCAAAACTACGCTTACGAATTTACGGGTAGCGAAGTACCCATACGCCTAGCTTACGCCCACTATGCGTAGTTAACATGTGTAGTGCGTAGTGAATGCGTTACTCGCGTCTAATTTTCCGCGTACGATTGTATGCTTACAAATTTACGCATTGGAAAGGGGAATGTACGCATAGAAGAGTTCTTGGTATAAGCATTTACAGAGGAATTAATGCGTAAAATTTTCTGCATACAGCCAAAAGCATCTGCATACGCGTAATTGCGTATTTTAACGCGTATTCTACGAAATGCATACGAAGTGAATATTTGATTTGGAAGCCGTACTTTAGTGAAGCGGAATTGCGTAAAACTACGCGTAGTTCCAGCGTAGCGAAGTTGGCTGACTACGACCATCCCTGGTCCCTGCGTCATCCTCCTCCTGTCCGTGTGTCCGTGTTTTCCGGCAGCTACTGCGCATGTGTAGCCGACAGGAGGAGGATGAGGACAGGGGGCGGGCGGCCTTTGGTGCGTGCGGCGGGGAGCGCAGCCATGTGCGTGAGCACGCATGCAGTGGGGAGCGCGTTCATGGGCACGCATGTCAGGGAGCGCGGTCGTGGGCACAGCGGGGAGCGTGGCTGTGTGTGCGCATGGCTTATGGAAAAGAGCCTAACACCTGTTATCTAACGGGCGGGCTACAAACTAGTATATAAGTAATAAGCGGATCCGAGATGAAAAACTAACTATAACAAGTAACTTGTCTATATATCTTATCTAAAGTTTAGATAGTTTACACAGCAAATCTAGCTGAAAACAGCCTGAATAGAAAATGATTATTTATTCCTGTGATACAATTACAGCAGCCATGTTGTTTGTAAACATTACACAGAGACAGGCTTATCTGTATCTTGAGCACTCAGCCTGTGAAAAAAACCTTATCCCCCTCCTCCCTCCTCCCCTCTGCCTCTGAAATCAATGGCTAGTAACACCTCCTCCTGCCCAGACTGAGCTCCCATGAGCCCTTGCTACTGCCAAGGATCTCTGAAATCCTGTGGGCGTGGTTTATTTAGTTTATAGGGAATTAGAGTATTAAAACAAAAACAAAAAAAGTATTTTGCTTGAGGAATGCCCTATAAACAATAGGAAAGGAACACAATTATGCAATGAGTAAAAGTTCACCTCGGATCCACTTTAAACCTCTCTCTCTCTGATGGTCGCTTTGAGGAGCAACTTGTACGTAGCTACTCATAATCAAAATTTAAATTAGATAACACTACCCGTGGTGATGGGGGGGGGGGGGGTAACTTATCTATGCCTCTGTCTATAGCTGATGCTTTCCTCTTGCGGTCCACATAACACCACTAATTCCGAATCCTCCTTAAAGGAATACTTAAGCGAAAAAAAAAAAATGACATTTACTCACCCGGGGCATCCCTCAGCCCCCTGAAGCTGGATGGTGCCCTCGCAGCCCCGCTCCGATCGTCCTGTCCCCGCCGGCGGCTACTTCCGGGTTCGGCGACAGCCGCCAACAGGCCGGGAACGCGGCTGATTTTCCGCGTTCCCACTCGCTATATGCTGCTATAGCGTAGCTATATACGCTATAGCAGCATATAGCGAGTGGGAACGCGGAAAATCAGCCGCGTTCCCAGCCTGTCGGCGGCTGTCGCCGAACCCGGAAGTAGCTGCCAGCAGGGACAGGACGATCAGAGCGGGGCTGCGAGGGCACCATCCAGCTTCAGGGGGCTGAGGGATGCCCCGGGTGAGTAAATGTCATTTATTTTTTGCCTTAAGTATTCCTTTAAAGAGAGTCTGATGCCTCCAAAAAACCTGTTTTTACTTTACAGTCTTCTTTAGCATTATTGCCATAGATGAAACGCCGCATCCCTGCGGCTGAAAGCTCAATTAATACCCCCAAAATCCTGGGGCAAAAATTCTCGACTTTCCATGTCGTGGATTTTGCTGCCCGGGGGAGGCAAAACTTAGCGCTGTAACTCTGCCTCCAATACAGTCAATCTGCACTGATCGCCTCCTCTCCCTGGCCCTCTCAGTGAAAGAAGAAGAGAGGGGTGTGAGGAGGCGAAGATCCGCGCAGATTAACACGAGTAGAGGCAGAGCTACTGCACAAAGCTCTGCCTCTACACAGAAGAAGCCCCAAAATTTGCCCCGGGGATTTCGGGGGTATTAATTGAGCTTTCAGCCTCAGTGATGCAGCGTTTCAGTACTAGCATTAATACTGAAGAGGACTGTGAAGTAAAAACGGGTATTTTTTGCAGGCTTCGGACTCTTTTTAAAACCCGGAAGGAGGAAGTAGTGGTGTTACGTGGACTGTGAGTCGGCATCGGCTATAGGCGGCATACGTAAATTAAACCCCCTCGGCGGGCAGCGCAATTTAAATTTTGATTACAAGTTGCTTCATACTTTGTAAAGGCCATCACCATTCTCTCTCTCTCTCTCTCTCTCTCTCTCTCTCTCTCTCTCTCTCTCTCTCTCTCTCTCTCTCTCTCTCTCTCTCTCTCTCTCTCTCTCTATATATATATATATATATATATATCTATCTATCTATCTATCTATATACACATATATACATACACACATATACATATCTTATCTATTCCTTATCTAATACATAAACACACCAAGGTTTAGATAAAATTGTCCGTGACCTTTTATTGGTGTTTGAAAGGGTTTAACAGACTAAGGGCTTGATTCACAAAGCGGTGCTAACTGTTAGCACGCCTGTGAAAACGCCATTAGCACGTCTAAACCAGCTTTTCGCGCGCAAAACTTTATGTGCGTAAAACTTTACGTAAACCTTTGCGCGCAATACTTTGTGCGCGATCTGATTGAAAAATCCGGTGCTAACCTACTTAGCACTAGTGATGCTCAAATACCCCTTTTTAAAATTCGAGTTTGGTCGAATTCGAATAGTAAATTATTCGAGGTCAGTCGAATATTCGAGTCGAATAATTTTTACTATTCGATTCGACCTCGGACTTCGAGCTCACTATTCGAGTCGGTATTCGAGCTCACTATTCGAGCTGACTATTCGAATTGGCCTTAAATAGCTTCCAACACTTGTTTTGAGGGTGAATGATGCAAGAAACATCTTTTTTTCCAAGTAACAACAGCAAGTGATTATGTGGGGATGTTCCTTTAAAAAAAAATGTGGAAAGAGAAGTTGTGTCCTTAATTTTGTTCAGTAGTGTTACTGTATATACTTGTTCTTCTTCTTCTTTATCTTTCTTCTTCTTCTTCTAGATCTTCTTCTTCTATATCTTCTTCTTCTTCTTCTATATTGTCTTCTTCTTCTTCTTCTTCTTCTTCTTCTTCTTCTTCTTCTTCATCATCTTCTTCTTCTTCTTCTTCATCATCATCTTCTTCTTCTTCTTCTTCTTCATCTTCTTCATCTTCTTCTTCTTCTTCATCTTCATCTTCTTCTTCATCTTCATCTTCTTCATCTTCTTCTTCTTCTTCTTCTTCATCTTCTTCTTCTTCATCTTCTTCTTCTTCATCTTCTTTATCTTCTTCATCTTCTTCTTCTTTTTCATCTTCTTCTTCATCATCTTCTTCATCTTCATCTTCTCCTTCTCCTTCTTTTTCAATATCGTCTTCTTCTTCTTCACGTATTTCTCTTTTCAATTTTTTTTTTAAAGAAATGCAGCTATTTTTGAGCGTAACAAATAGCTGGTGGGCGCACGCATGTTGGAAGCGCCATTGTATGTGCTCCCTGGCAGTGGAAACACAAAGACAGCAGGAGGTAAATTCAGCAGCAGGAGGAGGAGGATGAGTGTGTGGCAGCAGGCAGTCAATGAGGCAGGCAGCTCGCCGTGACATAATAGCCCTGGTACCTAGCGGTGATAACAGGGCTGTAAATAAACACAACAGGAGGTCCCAGACAGCAGTCGTGCAGCCCACATTGTGTCCAATACACAACTGGGACAACACAGTTTTCAACCTGGGCACCTCAGAAAAATTAAACCTTTTTTTTTTTATGGTTTTTTGGTTTTTGGTTTTACAACCAATATAGCTATTGTTTGACGTAATAGCTGGTGGCAGAGTGGCAGCAGAAGAAGGTAATTCTGTGTACCCTGGCAGTGGGAAACACAGACAGACAGCAGCAGCAGGAGGAGGAATGGAGGAGTAGGCGAGCAGCTATTGTTTGACGTAATAGCTGGTGGCAGAGTGGCAGCAGAAGGTAAATCATCTGTGTACCCTGGCAGTGGGAAACACAGACAGACAGCAGCAGCAGCAGCAGGAGGAGGTATGGAGGAGCAGTGTGAGTGTGGCAGCAGGTAGGCAGCGTGACATAATAGCCCTGGTACCTAGCGGTGATACCAGGGCTGTAAATAAACACAACAGGAGGTCCCAGACAGCGGTCGTGCAGCCCACATTGTGTCCAATACACAACTGGGACAACACAGTTTTCAACCCGGGCACCTCAGAAAAATTAAACCTTTTTTTTTTTTTTATGGTTTTTTGGTTTTTGGTTTTACAACCAATATAGCTATTGTTTGACGTAATAGCTGGTGGCAGAGTGGCAGCAGAAGAAGGTAATTCTGTGTACCCTGGCAGTGGGAAACACAGACAGACAGCAGCAGCAGGAGGAGGAATGGAGGAGTAGGCGAGCAGCTATTGTTTGACGTAATAGCTGGTGGCAGAGTGGCAGCAGAAGGTAAATCATCTGTGTACCCTGGCAGTGGGAAACACAGACAGACAGCAGCAGCAGGAGGAGGAATGGAGGAGTAGGCGAGCAGCTATTGTTTGACGTAATAGCTGGTGGCAGAGTGGCAGCAGAAGGTAAATCATCTGTGTACCCTGGCAGTGGGAAACACAGACAGACAGCAGCAGCAGCAGCAGGAGGAGGTATGGAGGAGCAGTGTGAGTGTGGCAGCAGGTAGGCAGCGTGACATAATAGCCCTGGTACCTAGCGGTGATACCAGGGCTGTAAATAAACACAACAGGAGGTCCCAGACAGCGGTCGTGCAGCCCACATTGTGTCCAATACACAACTGGAACAACACAGTTTTCAACCCGGGCACCTCAGAAAAATTAAACCTTTTTTTTTTTTAATGGTTTGTTTGGTTTTGGTTTTGCAACCAATATAGCTATTGTTTGACGTAATAGCTGGTGGCAGAGTGGCAGCAGAAGAAGGTAATTCTGTGTACCCTGGCAGTGGGAAACACAGACAGACAGCAGAAGGGCAGTACACAGCAGCCCACTGTAGGTGTAAAATGTGTGGCTGCAGGCGACGTAATAGTCAAAGTGAACCAGGCTGGCTTAGTGAGCAGGAGCCAGGAGGTGGTAAAGGGTGGTAAGGCACATTAACGATGGTTCCGGCAGCCAGTTCATGTCCCCCTCTCGCCGACAACAGGGGCCAGGAACTCGCCTTCCACCCACGCCTGGTTCATCTTGAGAAACGTCAGTCTGTCCACAGACTTGTGAGACAGACGTGAGCGTTTCTCGGTGACCACGCCACCAGCTGCACTGAAGCAGCGCTCGGACAGCACGCTGGAAGGGGGGCAGGACAGCACTTCCAGGGCGTACTGCGCCAGCTCGCTCCAGATCTCCATGCGCTTGACCCAATACTCCATGGGATCAACAGGGGCATCGCTGTCAAGCCCGCTGTACGACCCCATGTAGTCAGCCACCATGCGGGTCAGGCGCTGGCTGTGACCGGAGGAGGATGCTGCTGCATGCATCTCCTCTCTAGTCACTGCTGCCGGAGCCTCTACAGTCCTGTAGAGCTCGTGGCTGAGAGACAGCAGGTCTGTGGGGCGCTTGCTGCTGCTGGATGCAGGCACCTGCTGCTGCCTCTGTGCTGGCTGCTGGACAGTGGGGGTGGAAGGCTGGGGGAAGGCTTCCTCCAAGCGCTCAACAAGGGCCTGCTGCAAGCTCCTTATTTGTTGCGCTGGGTCTCCTCCTGCAGGCGGCAGGAACTGGCTCAACTTCCCCTTGAGGCGTGGGTCCAACATCATGCTGATCCAGATGTCCTCCCTCTGCTTCATCTGGATCACCCTGGGGTCCCTGCGCAGGCACGTCAGCATGTGCGCTGCCATTGGGAAGAGGCGGGCCACGTCTGCTGGCACATCGACGTCAGTGCTGTCCTCATCCTCCTCCTCTGCCGCCTCATCCTCTCTCCACCCCCGCACCAACTCAGCTGCGCTGTGCTGATCCCCCTCATCAGCAGCCAGGTCAGGGACCTCCACCAAGTCCTCCTCCTCCTCCCCCTCAGAGGTGGACTGCGCAGCTGGTTGCCGCTCCTGCTGGTCCAAGGCTGCCGCTCCCTGTTCCAGCAAAGCATCGAGGGCCCTGTTCAGCAGAGAAACCAGGGGCACCCACTCGCAGACCATAGCATGGTCCCTGCTCACCATGTTTGTGGCCTGCAGGAAGGGAGCCAGCACTAAGCACACCTGCTGCATGTGCCTCCAGTCATCATCGGGGACGATGGACGGGATGTTGCTGGTCTTGTCCCTTCTCTGAGCTGCGGAAACAGTGGCCAGGGCAAGGTACTGTTTGACAGCGTGCCTCTGTTCAACCAGACGCTCCAACATCGCCAGGGTGGAGTTCCAGCGAGTCGGAACGTCAAGGATCAGCCGATGGCGTGGCAGATCCAGCTCCTTTTGCACGTCTTCCAGGCTCGCACAGGCTGCAGCCGAGCGCCGGAAGTGACGCACAACATTCCTTGCCGTTTCCAGCAGTTCGCCCATCCCCTGGTAGGTGCGCAGGAACTTCTGCACCACCAGGTTCAGCACGTGGGCAAGACAGGGGATGTGGGTCAGGTTTCCCCTGTCTATTGCGGCAACCAGATTGGCCCCATTGTCGGCCACCACCTCTCCGACTCTGAGGCCTCTGGGGGTCAGCCAAATCCTCTCCTGCTCCTGGAGTTTGGCCAACACATGGGTTGCCGTCAGCTTGGTCTTCCCAAGGATGACCAAGTGCAGCAGCGCTTGGCAGTGGCGGGCCTTCACGCTGCTGCTGAGGCGGGGGGTTTGGCCAGGTGTGCCGGAGGATGGCAGAGGATCGGAGGAACCTGCTGCAGTTCCCCTGACCCTGCGGGGTGGCACCACCCACTGTGTTGCTGCTGCTGCTGTGCCCGCTGCTGCTCTCCCATCCTCACCCCCTTCCACCAAGCTGACCCAGTGGACAGTGAAGGACAGGTAGTGGCCTGTCCCGAAGCGGCTGCTCCAGGAGTCCATGGTGACGTGGACGCTTTCACCAACCGCGTGCTCCAGCCCTCGCTCCACATTGGCCATCACAAAGCGGTGCAGTGCAGGAATGGCCTTGCGGGCAAAGAAGTGTCTGCTGGGGAGCTGCCAGTCTGGGGCTGCGCAAGCAAGCAGCGCACGAATGTCGCTCCCCTCCTGCACGAGCGTGTACGGCAGGAGTTGGGAGCACATGGCCCGTGCCAGCAAGCCGTTCAGCTGCCGCACGCGACGGCTGCTGGGAGGCAGAGCCCTAACCACCCCCTGGAAGGACTCGCTCAAAAGGCTCTGGCGTGGCCTTTTGCTGACACGGGAATCAGCAGACACAGCAGAGGAGGCCACTGAGGACTGGCTGCCAGAACAGGCCTCAGTGTCGGCGGCAGGAGTTGCAGAGGGGGGAGGAGCAGTGCGTTTCCGCACTCCTGCTGGTGCTGCTGGAGGAGCAGGAGGGCGGGTGGCTGCTGTTGCTGCTGCTGCTGCTGAAGGCTGTGCAGTGATGGGTGTGGTGCCACTGCCAGCAGCAGATGCCTTCAGCCTCTGGAACTCCTCATGCTGGTGGAAATGTTTAGCCGCAAGGTGGTTGATGAGCGAGCTGGTGCTGAACTTTAAGGGGTCTGCACCTCTGCTCAACTTCCGCTGACAGTGGTTGCAAGTGGCGTACTTGCTGTACACAGTGGGCATGGTGAAAAACCGCCAGATTGGTGACAGAAACTTCCCCCTACGGCATGGAAGCGCTGCTGCCTGTCTCCCTGTGGTGGTTGGGGGGGGGGCTTGGGTGCGGCTGGTGGTGGTACTGGCTGATGCTGCTGCTGCTGCTGAGCCTGAGACACCAGCAGGCTGTGGGACGCTGCCAATGCTTGCAATGATGCGCCTCCTTGCAAGGCCCACAAGCGCATCCTCCTCCTCCTCCTCAGAGCTGCTGAGGACGACATCCCCTGGAGGTGGTGGCACCCAGTCTCTGTCTGTCACCGGGTCATCATCATCATGCCCCTCCTGAAACATGTCCTGCTGGGATGATGACCCCCCAAACTCCTCTCCTGATGCATGGATGGGACGCTTGACTGTCGCCACAGTCTTGCTGTCCAATCCCTCCTCCCCCAAAGTGCCCATCAGCATCTCCTCCTCAAAATCGCCAACAACAGCAGACAATACCCTGATGGTGCCTGGGGTAAAAAGACTGCTGAGTGACAGGTCGGCGACTGATGGTGAACTGGCCTCCTCCCCAGGCCCTGCTGGGCGGCTGCTGCGAACAGGGGTGGTGGTGGTGGTGGTGGTGGTGAGGGTGGAGGCCTCGGATGCAGAGCTGATGGCGGGCTGCTCATCCTCCGTCATGAGTTGCACCACAGTGTCTGCATCCTTTTCCTCAATGGGACGTTTCCGACCCGGCTGGAGGAAAATGGGAGCAGGTGCTACACGCTGCTGCTGCTGTGTCTCTGCAGCGTGAGTTGCAGATGCTCCTGCTGGGCGGCGCCCAAGGCGTCCACGGCCAGTGGCTATGGGAGGAATGTTAGCCACTGACGCTGCTGCTGCTGCTGCGGAACTGTGCATGGTGGCGCGCCCGCGGCCGCGGCTTGCCACAATGCTGCTCCCTCTCCTCCTGATTCCCTTGCTGCCCTTCCCCTTGCCCAAACCGCGCTGGCTGCCACTTCCAGACATCTTCAATGTTTTGGGCGTATAGACAAAAGTTTTTTAAAAGGGCGGGTGAAAAGTGGGGTACTTTAATGGAGTGTGTTGGTTGGTGAGGTGACTGAGTGAGTGTCCCCTAGTACAGTAAGTAAGTAGTAACAGTCAGGAAGTACAACTAGCAGTTACAATAATCAGTAGTAATCACAAGTAAATTTAGTGTGTGTACACTCAGACAGTGAGTGCACGCACGCAGGAGCTAGTAGCCTATGAACACAGTGACTGAGTGTCCTAGACTCCTAGTACAGTAAGAGTAAGTAGTAACAGTAAGTAGAACTAACTAATTACAATAATCAATCAGCGATCAGAAGGAAATGGAGTGTGGGTGTGTGTACACTCAGACAGTGAGTGCACGCACGCAGGAGCTAGTAGCCTATGAACACAGTGACTGAGTGTCCTAGACTCCTAGTACAGTAAGAGTAAGTAGTTACAGTAAGTAGAACTAACTAATTACAATAATCAATCAGCGATCAGAAGGAAATGGAGTGTGGGTGTGTGTACACTCAGACAGTGAGTGCACGCACGCAGGAGCTAGTAGCCTATGAACACAGTGACTGAGTGTCCTAGACTCCTAGTACAGTAAGAGTAAGTAGTAACAGTAGGTAGAACTAACTAATTACAATAATCAATCAGCGATCAGAAGGAAATGGAGTGTGGGTGTGTGTACACTCAGACAGTGAGTGCACGCACGCAGGAGCTAGTAGCCTATGAACACAGTGACTGAGTGTCCTAGACTCCTAGTACAGTAAGAGTAAGTAGTAACAGTAAGTAGAACTAACTAATTACAATAACCAATCAGCGATCAGAAGGAAATGGAGTGTGGGTGTGTGTACACTCAGACAGTGAGTGCACGCACGCAGGAGCTAGTAGCCTATGAACACAGTGACTGAGTGTCCTAGACTCCTAGTACAGTAAGAGTAAGTAGTAACAGTAAGTAGAACTAACTAATTACAATAATCAATCAGCGATCAGAAGGAAATGGAGTGTGGGTGTGTGTACACTCAGACAGTGAGTGCACGCACGCAGGAGCTAGTAGCCTATGAACACAGTGACTGAGTGTCCTAGACTCCTAGTACAGTAAGAGTAAGTAGTAACAGTAAGTAGAACTAACTAATTACAGTAATCAATCAGCGATCAGAAGGAAATGGAGTGTGGGTGTGTGTACACTCAGACAGTGAGTGCACGCACGCAGGAGCTAGTAGCCTATATGAACAGTGACAGTGAGTGTCCCTACAGGTACAGTAAGAGTAAGTAGTAAGTAAGTACAACTAACTAACAATAATCTATCAGTAATCAGAAGGAAATAGAGTGTGTGTACACACAGACAGTGAGTGAGTGCACACACGCAGGAGCTAGCTAGTAGCCTATAAACAGTGACAGTCAGTGAGTGTCCTACTCCTAGTACAGTATAACTACAATACTATTAGTAAAGGACAGCAGAAATACTGGTATAGATGAGAGAAATAAACAGAGGACAGCTGCCCACAGAGGCAAGGCCCCCCTGAGGCCTAAACCTGTAAGCTTGCAGCAGCTGACTGTCTCTAATGTAACACACAAGCTACTAACTAAAATACAATGTCTAAATAACTAACAACAATATAGGTGTGTATAGGAGGTGTATGTGAGCAAAAACGCTAGGTAAATGACCACAATAGAGCTCTTGCTAAGCCAAAGCACAAAGGAGCAACTCTCTCTCTGTACAAGTCTCAGGCAAGCACGGAGAAACGGAACATGGCGGCCGCTATTTATAGGGTAGGGGCTGGCCAGGGTCCCCCTCTGTGATTGGCTGCCGTCAGAGGGCCTGGGAGCCCTCTGATTGGCTCTAAGGACATCAATCTGGGCTATGACGCTATTCGAGCTCGGTACCGAGCTCGAATAGCGCCGGGTTGCTCGAATAGCTCGAATAGTGAATGGGCTATTCGAGTGTACTCGGATAGCCCATTCGAATAGCTCCAGCTATTCGGAGCTCGAATACCGAGCTCGAATAGCTGAAAAAGAGCTCGAATATTCGAGCTACTCGAATATTCGAGCTCTGCTGAGCACCACTGCTTAGCACCCTGGTTAACATGTCTAAAGACTTTAGACGTGCTAAGTAGGTTAGCACTGCTTTGTGAATCAAGCCCCAAATGTAAACAATACACAGGTAATAAATCTTCACCTTATTAAAAGCATAAATTAGCATTAAACACCAAATCAGCTAGTTCAGCTGACCAAAAGGGAATAGACAGCATAAAATCAGAATTTCATCACATCAAATCACCCAAATATATAACCTATCCCCTCAACCTGAACGATATTACTCCCAATAAATTGGGCAGAACAGTGGTGTAGGTAGTTGGCCCTCTTGCCTTGATACTATCTGCAGGAAGTTTGTATGTTCTCTGATTGGCCCAATGCTTCCGAGCCTTGTGATTGGCCTGCAATTTACAAGTCTCGGTATTGTGGTATTTCCGCAGAATGCTCATTTTTCGCATACAGATTTCTCCAGCGGAAAGGTAATTTTCAATTGGAATTTTGCGGAATTTGGAAGCTCATCCCGACTAGAGCAGAGAAACAGATTGCTTGACTGATAGATCCAGCACTGAAACAGCCAAACAGTGGGAAACAACTTGAGATAAGGTTTTACTATAGAAAGGTTCAAAGGGTCATTATTTCTTCTTTGTTTTACAGCTTCAAATGCAGAGTGTGGTTTTAAAACTGCAACTGTGATATTATAATGCAATATTATAAAAAAAAAAGCTATATAACTAAAAATAAAAATATGAGACTCATTTATTAGCTACTAACGCTCTATTTATTATCCATACTATACATACAATTCATTATATCATCATTTTGGCTTCAGGTTTGATTTAAGTCTTTATTCAATTATTTTTTTTCCATTGAGTTTTCTTCTTTATAAAATAATTTCTCATCACTTTGCAACTGAAAAAAGTACCAAAAGTAGATAAAAAAAGTACGATTAAAAATTTGTAATAATTTTCTTGCTTAAAGAGACACTGAAGCAAAAAAAAAAATGTATGATATTATGATTTGTATGTGTAGTACAGCTAAAAAATAAAACATTAAGATCAGATACATCAGTGTAATTGTTTCCAGGACAGGAAGAGTTAAGAAACTCTGTTGTTATCTCTATGCAAAAAAGCCATTAAGCTCTATGACTTTCAAAGTCGTGGAGAGGGCTGTTTTCTGACTTTTATTATCTCAACTGTAAGTGAACTAATTACTTTTCCTCTGCCAGAGGAGAGGTCATTAGTTCACAGACTGCTCTGAAAGAATCATTTAGAATGCAGAGTGTTGTGTATTCTGCACATATTATAGAATGATGCAATGTTAGAAAACACACTATATACCTGAAAATTAAAATATGAGAATATGTTCTTTGCAGCTAATCTTCTAGTAATTATTCATTGTACACAACCAATTCACTATATCATATATTTTTTTTCGCTTCAGTGTCTCTTTAAAGTGACAAGTTTTTTTTTTTTTTTTTAAAGGATTAAGAGCAGTAACTTGATCCAGTAGTTCAGGCTTTGTAAGGAAGACGGCCTGTATAACTAATCATTAAAGACTGTGACGAAAACCGGAAAATTGAAAATGTATGTATACATACGTATAAGATGTTCATTTGTTTCAGAGTTAAACGCATTGTAAAAGGTGTTGTCTCTGTGTAGCTGTGCTGGCAGTGAGTGTTTTGAATCTGATGGTTCTTCCCTGTTATGGCCAGGTTTTGGACTAGTACATATCCTCATGGGGGATTCTCAGGGTTTTCTTTATTTTCTTTATTTTCAAAAGCACTTACGGAATGGGAATTGTTCAGTCCAGTAGTGTGTGAGCAAGTCGATTGGCCTTCCAACATCTTTGTAGATATCCTTTGCAGGGAGTGGAATAAGGCAGGGGCGTCTCACCCACCAGGCAAGTATAGGCGGTTGCCTGGGGCGCCATGAGGTGGTGAGGCGCCATGAGGTGGTGAGGCGCATTCCCCCGCCGCTGCTACCGTGACCATGTTTTTCTTTATATATATATATTATATAACCTCCCGACTCAGTCCCCGGTGTTCGGCACGCTACCATGTGCTCAGCAGTGCCTCCACCTCCACTTCTCCCCAGCCAATAGAGCAATCAATACTGCTCTTCTCTGCCAAGCTCCTTCTTTAAAGCCGTGCCCCTTCTTCTCAGTAGCCACACAGGTAAAGTGTTTACCTCGTGTGGCCCAGCCTTTAACTCCGCCCCACGCCAGTCAAACCAGGAGCCAGCGGCCAGCCAGCTTATGCCCCCGACAGTCTGACCCCCCACCTGTGTCACTGGCTGCACACAGACACTGGAGCGAGACAGCCAGGGGACAGATGCAGTCACAGAGAGAAGAATGTGATGTGTCCGTGTTGGAGCCCCGCCCCCGCACAAGACAGCAACACAGCCCGGGAGAAGGGAAGTTTTTGCTCCAGAGTAGTGATGGGAATTAACCCTCCTGGCGGTTTGCTAAAAAAATCACCAGGGGGCAGCAAATTTTTTTTTAAATTTTTTTATTTATTTATTTTTTTTTCATGTAGCGAGACAAAGTCTCGCTACATGATAGCCGCTGCTCAGCGGCATCCCCCCAGCCCCTCCGATCGCCTCCGGCGATCAGGAGATCCCGTTCAAAGAACGGGCCATGGCGACGGGGCGGGATGACGTCATCGACGTCGTGACGTCAAAGGGGATTCCTATCCACCCCATAGAGCTGCCTGGCACTGATTGGCCAGGCAGCGCACGGGGTCTGGGGGGGGGGGTGGCTGCGGCGCGACGGATAGCGGCGGATCGGCGGGTAGCGGCGGCGATCGGGCACTGCACGCACCTAGCAAAGTGCTAGCTGCGTACAGCAAAAAAAAATTATGCAAATCGGCCCAGCGGGGCCTGAGCGGTGCCTTCCGGCGGCATAGCCCGAGCTCAGCTCGGGCTTACCGCCAGGAAGGTTAAAGAGCTCCCACTAAAGAGCCGGCTCTTATGGCTCTAGATCGGCTCTTCATTAAATATCACTAAACACCACTCAGAATCGGAGTAAAAGCCCGGCCCCGTCTCCATGACAATTCCAGACTGCTTCTCTGACTGGGGCAATCCCTCCTGCTACTGCTCTGCTCCACCCCATACACTCCTACAAGCTGCAAGAGGAGGACTACATCTCCCAACATGCCTCAGCGCCCTTTATTGCAGAGCAAAGCAGAGCTCTGTGGGGCGGCTGAGGCATCGGCTCTTTCAAAACTGAGAACCGGCTCTTGTCGTTCGCAGCAAAGAGCCGGCTCGTTCGCGAACGACCCATCACTACTCCAGAGATGATAAGCTGCATGCACAGGCAGAAGAGAAGGTATGCTAGATACTAGAGTTTTCTTTGAAAGCTGGTTAGGCTGTAGGCTGGTAAAGCTGTAAACCTGTGCTTTAGTGCTATGCTGTCTCTCCCTCTCCCCTCTCTGTTCCTCTGCCCCCTCTTCCATCTTATGCTGTCTCTACCCCTCTCTGTTCCTCTGCACTCTCTTCCATCTTATGCTGTCTCTCCCTCTCCCCTCGGTTTCTCTGCACCCTCTTCCATCTTATGCTGTCTATCCCTCCCCCTCTCTGTTCCTCTACCCCCCTCTTACATCTTATGCTGCCTCTCCCTCTCTACTCTTTCCCTCTGCTCGGATTACGTGTATTTTCTGGTGAAACGCTTTCACATTACGATTATTTTCTGACAACGCTGCCCCATTACGATTATTTTCTGGCGAAACGCTGCTGCCCTATGATTAATTTCTGGTGAAATGCTGCTGCAATAAGTGTATTTTCTGGTGAAACGCTGCCACATTACGATTATTTTCTGGTGAATTACGATTCTGAATTACGATAATTACTATTTTTTTCTGATGAAACACTGCCGCATTATGATTATTTTCTGGTGAAACGATGCTGCATTAGGATTATTTTCCTGGGGGGGAGGGGCTTGGGGGGTGGGGCGCCACAGGTTTTCTCGCCTGGAGTGACAAAATGACTAGAGGCACCCCTGGAATAAGGGAAACATTTAGGTTCCCCCATTAAAAGAAGGACTGGTTAAAAATAAGTTGGTAACAGGTAAGAACCCTCAGATTAAAAACAATTCCTGAGCTTGTTGAATATGTTCTCATGGCTACGCTTGCATCTGTGAACAAGCACAGCCAAACTGCACATGTGTGAGTATAGCCCGCACCCGGGCACTAGCACGAAGACACTCATGCATATTTTTTTCCACCATGCATGAGCAGTTTTTCTGTTACTGTGCAGGAACGGTCTACTGTATACGGTATACTGGCATCTGTGTCGCACTCGTACATGTATGAGAGTGCGGCCATGAAGAAGAAGAGGGTCCTGGACAGAATCAGTGGGAGTGAGGAGGACATGACAGGAGGAATATCCAGAGGCTTTCCACTACTTAGATGAGTATCTAACGTTTATGTAATTTTTTAAAGTCACAGATTTACTTTAAATTTTAAAGTTTTTAGTCATATTTCCCCTTTAAGATTTGGCACAATTAGGATTGGCGCAGGATCTGTTTTTGTCTTCGTGGTTCCTATGAATTTGCTATGCTGGCCAGATGAGCACTCCACCCTGGACAGACTGGACCTGTTCCAGTTTGCGTATAGAGCAAACAGGTCCACTGACAAGTCCATCAATATCTGCCTGCAGTTTATCACTGACCACCTGGATAGACCGGACTGACTCCTATATTAGGATTCTTTTTCTGGATTTTAGCTTGGCCTTCAATACCATCTGTCCCGGATGCTGCATGACAATCTTGCAAACCTCACCGTCCATCCCACCCTTCATCTATGGATCATGGACTTCCTCATGCACAGGTCCCAAGTTGCTAAACTGGGTGACATACTCTCTAGACCACATGTGTCAAACTCCAGGCCTGGAGGGCCAGATCCATGCCAGTGTTTAGGATGGACTGAGAAAGAAAGGAATGTGTTCTACCTGATGGACCACGCCTTTCCTGATTCAGACCAATCAATTCATTTGAGCTGTATAAAAAATGTGTGAGGATCTTGGCTCTCGTAGGACTGGTTTGACATACCTGCTCTAGACTAGAGTTGGGCCGAACCTCCGATTTTAGGTTCGCGAACCGGGTTCGCGAACTTTCGCGGAAGGTTCGGTTCGCGTTAAAGTTCGCGAACCGCAATAGACTTCAATGGGGATGCGAACTTTGAAAAAAAAAAAAAATTATGCTGGCCACAAAAGTGATGGAAAAGATGTTTCAAGGGGTCTAACACCTGGAGGGGGGCATGGCGGAGTGGGATACACGCCAAAAGTCACCGGGAAAAATCTGGATTTGACGCAAAGCAGCGTTTTAAGGGCAGAAATCACATTGAATGCTAAATGACAGGCCTAAAGTGCTTTAAAACATCTTGCATGTGTATACATCAATCAGGGAGTGTAATTAAGGTACTGCTTCACACTGACACACCAAACTCCACTGAACAGAACAGGTATGCAGTGGCGGGTTCACTGAACAGAACAGGTATGCAGTGGCGGGTCCACTGAACAGGTATACAGTGGCGGGTCCACTGAACAGAACAGGTATGCAGTGGCGGGTTCACTAAACAGGTATACAGTGGCGGGTCCACTGAACAGAACAGGTATGCAGTGGTGGGTTCACAGAACAGGTATGCAGTGGCAGGATCAATGAACAGGTATGCAGTGGCAGGATCACTGAACAGGTATGCAGTGGCAGGATCAATGAACAGGTATGCAGTGGCAGGATCAATGAACAGGTATGCAGTGGCAGGATCAATGAACAGGTATGCAGTGGCAGGATCAATGAACAGGTATGCAGTGGCAGGATCAATGAACAGGTATGCAGTGGCAGGATCAATGAACAGGTATGCAGTGGCAGGATCACTGAACAGGTATGCAGTGGCAGGATCAATGAACAGGTATGCAGTGGCAGGATCAATGAACAGGTATGCAGTGGCAGGATCAATGAACAGGTATGCAGTGGCAGGATCAATGAACAGGTATGCAGCCAGGGACAAGCTAAGGCTAACTAATCTTTCCCTATGAGAGACTGCAGTAGCTCGCCCTACTCTAACTAATGCAGGCACACGAGTGGCCACGGCCGCCGCTGCCTGCCTATATAAGGGGGGGTGGGGCTCCAGGGGCTAGTGTAGCCTAATTGGCTACACTGGGCCTGCTGACTGTGATGTAGAGGGTCAAAGTTGACCCTCAGTGCATTATGGGGCGAACCGCAATGGGGCGAACTTTTCCGCAATAAAGTTCGCGTGCGGTACCCGCACGCGAACCACCTAGGTTCGCGCGAACCAGGTTCGCCGGCGAACCGTTCGGCCCAACTCTACTCTAGACCAGTGATATCAAACCGGTCCTTTGAGGGCTGAGGTCCTCACACATTTTTGACACAACTCAAATTAATTGATGGGTCTGAATCAGGAAAGGTGTGGTCCATCAGGTAGAACACATTCTTCTCTTTCTCAGTCCATCCTAAACACTGGCATGGATCTGGCCTTCCAGGCCTGGAGTTCAACAGATGTGCTCTAGACAGTTACCAGCACTGGAGCTCCACAAGGCTGTGTCTCGTCACCGATCCTGTTCTCTCGCTACATAAATAACTGCATATCAACAGAAAACTTAAATCACCAAATTTGCTGAAAACACCATTGTTGGAACTCTCACTAAGAACGACAAGCAGGCCTACCGCCTGGAGGTTCCCACTGGAGCAAAGAGAACATTAACCCACCTCTGATTTATGTTAACAGTACTGAAGTCAAAGAGTATCCCCACTCTCCGCTACATTCCACCCCCCACCCTTCTTTTCCCCCTTAGGCTGCAGCTACTGTTGTTGAACCCTGCATTGTTATTACTGATAAATGTTGTCGTTATTGTTTTTGCTATTGTTACTGTTATTGTTATCTGCCTATTGTCAATATGCTGCTGCTGTAACCTGATGTTGTTGTCATGGAAAATCTGCATTGTCATACTGCCTACTTGTGCCCTTGTCCCCCGTTGTGCCCTGTTGCCAAAACCAATTCCCAGTATTGCATGCCTGCCCCATTGTTGGGCTAACAGTTATTGAATTGTCTAACAGTACCAACCTTCCCAGCACTTACCCGTAAAGGACCGCTATTATGAATAAAAAAGTAGGCAGTTAAAATCTGACAGAACCGACAGTTTTTGGGCCAGTCCATCTCCTCATCGGCATTATCAGGGTTTTCTTTTCAACAGCATTTCCTGAACAGCAGTTGCAAAGTCTAACTGACAAAATAGTGTGCAAGTGAGTAGGGAGGCTGGCTGGTAACTTACTATTTTGACAGTTAAACTGTTGTTCAGGAAATGCTGTTGAAAACAAAGAACACACTGAGAATCCTCCATAAGGAGATGGACTGGCCCAAAGTAAGTTCATGGAGGGCGAAGTCTAGGGTGCCGAAACATCTGTGCCTATAGGCTCCTGTTACTGTATGTAAATCCGGGCCTGACTGGTGATATCTGACTACGCCATCATCTCCCACTCCTCTTTGTCATTTCAACCCTAGGACCAAACTGCCAATGCAAACGATGAAGTAGTCGAGGCAGACACCACCAGCACCACATTCAGCTTGTTGACCTTTGAATGGATATAAAATAAAATTGAGGAAGGGAGATACTGAGAGCCCGATATAGTACAGTATGTACTGGTTTAAGTGGGTATGAAAGAATTGTAAGATATATACTCACAAGTCTGGGTTACCATCCAGGCAACCACTGTGTAGGCAGGTGGGGAAAATTAGACCTGTCCCCATTCAGGTTTTAGAAGTCGCTCTCTGTAGTTCAGAAGAAAGGAGCCAAATCTCCTCCACAAGAGGTGGACTCGAAATGTACACAGTAGTACAGAGGCGCCAGTAGTGTAAAATATTTGTTAAAAAAGGTTAAAGAGACTCCGTAACAAAAATTGCATCCTGTTTTTTATCATCCTACAAGTTCCAAAAGCTATTCTAATGTGTTCTAGCTTACTGCAGCACTTTGTACTATTACAGTCTCTGCAATAAATCAATGTATCTTTCCCCTGTCAGACTTGTCGGCCTGTGTCTGGAAGGCTGCCATGTTCTTCAGTGTTGTGGTTCTGCTATGAACTCCCCCTTTCAGGCCCCTCTCTGCACACTGCCTGTGTGATATTTAGATTAGAGTAGCTTCTCTCTTATCTTTTACAAGCTGGATAAATGGTCCTCTGAGCTGGCTGGGCTTTCACATACTGAGGAAATTCAGACAAGGGCAAAGTTGTTTGCAGGAAGAAACGAGCAGCCTGAAACTTCAGTGCATGAGAACAGGGGGAAAGAAACACACAAATGATCTCTTGAGATTCAAAAGGAAGGGTGTATACAGCCTGCTTGTGTATGGATGTATTTTCTATGTGTGGACATACTGTACATAAACCTACTTCCTGTTTTGGTGGCCATTTTGTTTGTTTATAAACAAACTTTTTAAAACTGTTTTTAACCACTTTACCCCCACGCGTACGGATTTCTCCATCCCTTTTTTCCCTCCTAAAAAAACAGGGACGGAGAAATCCGTACCTTCCGCGCTACCGCCGCTGTCTGCGCTCCCGCCGCTCGTGCGCGCACACCCGCCGCTCGTGCACGCCGCCGCCCGCTCGCCCGGAGATCAATGAACGGGAAAATCCATTCCCGTTCGTTGATCTAAGCCCCCGCAATGATCTGCTGCTTCTTTCAGAAACAGCGAGATCATTGTGAGTCTCCCAGCCTCCTACTGCTTCCTGTAAGCGTCCTTCCGGACGCTTACAGGTCGCATGTAAACAAACACTCTGTGGCCATCTTGTGGCCAAATAGTAAACTACACCCTAAAAGCATTTTACATATACAAACATTACATTTACACAATAAATTAACTCATTACCTTCCACACTCCCCAATTTTTTATTTTTTTTTGTAATTAAAAAAAAAAAAAATACAATAAAAAACAAACATAAATAGTTACCTTAGGGACTGAACTTTTTAAATATTTATGTCAAGAGGGTATAACACTGTTACTTTATAAACTGCGGGCTTGTAATTAGGGATGGATGCAAAACTGAAAAAAATGCACCTTTATTTCCAAATAAAATATTGTCGCCAAACATTGTGATAGGGACATAATTTAAATGGTTTTATAACCGGGACAAATGGGTTAATACATTTCATGGGTTTTAATTACAGTAGCATGCTTTATTTAAAAACTATAATGGCCGAAAACTGAAAAATAATAATTTTTTCCCACATTTTTTCCTGTTTCCCCATTAAAACACATTTAGAATAAAATAATTCTTGGCATAATGTCCCACCTAAAGAAAGCCTAATTGGTGGCGAAAAAAACAAGATATAGTTCATTTCATTGGGATAAGTAATAATAAAGTTATAGACGAATGAATAGAAGGAGCGCTGAAAGGTGAAAATTGCTCTGGTGGTCAGGGGGTAAAACCCCTCAGTGGTGAAGTGGTTAACCACTTTTAATGCGGCGGGGAGCGGCGAAATTGTGACAGAGGGTAATAGGAGATGTCCCCTAATACACTGGTATGTTTACTTTTGTGCGATTTTAACAATACAGATTCTCTTTAAAAACTTTGGGAGGTTAGTGGTGGACTTACCTCCCCAATGCCAACACAAGGTAAAGTTGTTTTTTTTAACAAAATAATTTTATACACATACTCCAAATTAGTGCAACGCGTTTCGTATGTACATCCCACTTCATCAGGCTATAAAACAGGAGTATCACAACTTGTGTCACGAGTTATCCGGTTTTAGCGCCTCTGTCTAGAGGCGCTAAGAGTTACCGGGTTTAGCGCTAAACCCGGTAACTCGTGACACAAGTTGTGATACTCCTGTTTTATAGCCTGATGAAGTAGTATGTACCCACGAAACGCGTTGCACTAATTTGGAGTATGTGAATAAAATTATTTTGTTGAAAAAACAACTTTACCTTGTGTTGGCATTGGGGAGGTAAGTCCACCACTAACCTCCCAAACTTTTTAACCTTTTTTAACAAATATTTTACACTACTGGCACCTCTGTACTACTGCGAATATAAAATAACCTTCTACAATTTTTATTTCTAACTTGGAATATTTATGAATTTACTTTGACTGCTTTGATTCCAATCTCCCTGCCTTTTTTAATTGTGACAAAAATTGCTAGATGGGTATTTAATACCGTGAATATTTTATGTAATGGTGGAAATGCACGGTGGCGTAGTGGTTAGTGCTCTTGCCTTGCAAGCGCTGGGTCCCCGGTTCAGATCCTAGCCAGGTCAACATCTGCAAGGAGTTTGTTTGTTCTCCCCATGTCTGCGTGGGTTTCCTCTGGGTACTCCGGTTTCCTCCCACATCCCCAAAAACATACATATAGGTTAATTGGCTTCCTCAAAAAATTGACTAAGATACATACACTACACTAGACATATGACTATAGTAGGGATTAGATTGTGAGCTCCTCTGAGGGACAGTTGGTGACAAGACAATATACTCTGTACAGCGCTGTGGAAGATGTTGGCGCTATATAAATACTAAATAATATTAATAAAATGCACAGCAGAAGTTTGTGGTGGGGCATTCTGTGCAAGCATGTATTGTTGACATTTTGAGACAGTCATAGCTACGGGATTGCAAATTAATTAAAGGGTTACTGACACCAGTCAAAATAATAGAGGGCAAGGCGCAGGCTGTCCCGAGGTTCCTGTGAATACCCTGCAATACCTTGTGACTAACCTGTGCATTGCTTACAGTGATTAATGACCTCTCATGTTAGATACTGTGATAGGCCATGCCTGCTTGCACAGTGATAAACTTTATTTCCATTAAGTGTCTGTGATTAAAGGAGGGAGTGTTTCAAACCCGTTTTGTGCAATATATTTCACAATTCAGTATAGGTCTACAGGCTGTACCGTATACAAAAACGAGGTAAATACATAAAATTACAAAATAAACCTTAATCTACATACAAATCAGTGGCGTAGCAATAGGGGTTGCAGTGGTAGCCACCGCATCGGGGTCTTAGGCCAGAGGGGCCCCATGGGGACCTTCCTCAACCAAAGTATTAGTTGTTTATTGGTCCTGTGGTGGTAATGATCACTTCTATTGATGCTCTGAATGAGAATAATCATTAACAAGCTGTTCCCCATTCCCTACTTGCACTTCTTACACTGTGGAGGTCCTGGACAGGTTTTGTTGCACCGTTTCAAGTGTTACAATGTAAAACTCGCACCAGGGCCCATAGTAGTGTTGGGCGAACATCTAGATGTTCGGGCCGAACAGGCCGAACATGGCCGCGATGTTCGGGTGTTCGACCCGAACTCCGAACATAATGGAAGTCAATGGGGACCCGAACTTTTGTGCTTTGTAAAGCCTCCTTACATGCTACATACCCCAAATTTACAGGGTATGTGCACCTTGGGAGTGGGTACAAGAGGAAAAAAAAATTAGCAAAAAGAGCTTATAGTTTTTGAGAAAATCGATTTTAAAGTTTCAAAGGGAAAACTGTCTTTTAAATGCGGGAAATGTCTGTTTTCTTTGCACAGGTAACATGTTTTTTGTCGGCATGCAGTCATAAATGTAATACATATAAGAGGTTCCAGGAAAAGGGACCGGTAACGCTAACCCAGCAGCAGCACACGTGATGGAACAGGAGGAGGGTGGCGCAGGAGGAGGAGAAGGCCACGCTTTGTGAGACACAACAACCCAGGCCTTGCATGAGGACAAGAAGCGTGCGGATAGCATGCTTTGTACCGCCATGCAGTCATAAATGTAATAAAGATAAGTGGTTCAATAAACAGGGACCACGCGGCAACGCTAACCCAGCAGCAGCAGACGTGATGGAACAGGAGGAGGCGCAGGAGGAGAAGGCCACGCTTTGTGAGACACAACAACCCAGGCCTTGCATGAGGGCAAGAAGCGTGCGGATAGCATGCTTTGTACCGCCATGCAGTCATAAATGTAATAAAGATAAGTGGTTCAATAAACAGGGACCACGCGGCAACGCTAACCCAGCAGCAGCAGACGTGATGGAACAGGAGCAGGCGCAGGAGGAGAAGGCCACGCTTTGTGAGACACAACAACCCAGGCCTTGCATGAGGGCAAGAAGCGTGCGGATAGCATGCTTTGTACCGCCATGCAGTCATAAATGTAATAAAGATAAGTGGTTCAATAAACAGGGACCACGCGGCAACGCTAACCCAGCAGCAGCAGACGTGATGGAACAGGAGCAGGCGCAGGAGGAGAAGGCCACGCTTTGTGAGACACAACAACCCAGGCCTTGCATGAGGGCAAGAAGCGTGCGGATAGCATGCTTTGTACCGCCATGCAGTCATAAATGTAATAAAGATAAGTGGTTCAATAAACAGGGACCACGCGGCAACGCTAACCCAGCAGCAGCAGACGTGATGGAACAGGAGCAGGCGCAGGAGGAGAAGGCCACGCTTTGTGAGACACAACAACCCAGGCCTTGCATGTGGACAAAAAGCGTGCGGATATAGCAGCAATGCTTTTTGCCGCCATGCAGTCATAAATGTAATACAGATGAGAGGTTCAATAAACAGGGCCCGGAAACGCAACACCATCCCAGATGTTCATTGGTCATGTTACTTGGTTGGGGTCCTGGAGTGTTGCGTAGTCATTTCCAATCCAGGATTGATTCATTTTAATTTGAGTCAGACGGTCTGCATTTTCTGTAGAGAGGCGGATACGCCGATCTGTGACGATGCCTCCGGCAGCACTGAAACAGCGTTCCGACATAACGCTGGCTGCCGGGCAAGCCAGCACCTCTATTGCGTACATTGCCAGTTCGTGCCAGGTGTCTAGCTTCGATACCCAATAGTTGAAGGGTGCAGATGGATGGTTCGACACAGCTACGCCATCTGACATGTAGTCCTTGACCATCTTCTCCAGGCGATCGGTGTTGGAGGTGGATCTGCACGCTTGCTGTTCAGTGGGCTGCGGCTGCATGGGTGTCAGAAAATTTTCCCACTCCAAGGACACTGCCGATACCATTCCCTTTTGGGTACTAGCTGCGGCTTGCGTTGTTTGCTGCCCTCCTGGTCGTCCTGGGTTTGCGGAAGTCAGTCTGTCTGCGTACAACTGGCTAGAGGAGGGGGAGGATGTCAATCTCCTCTCTAAAGTCTCCACAAGGGCCTGCTGGTATTCTTCCATTTTGACCTGTCTGACTCTTTCTTCAAGCAGTTTTGGAACATTGTGTTTGTACCGTGGATCCAGAAGGGTATAAACCCAGTAATTGGTGTTGTCCAGAATGCGCACAATGCGTGGGTCACGTTCAATGCAGTCTAGCATGAATTGAGCCATGTGTGCCAGAGTCCTACCAGAATCCTCATCATCCTCTTGTGAGCGTTGTGATAGTTGTTGTGATGCATCATAGTCGTCACCTTCCTCCTGGTCTGCTTCTGCTGACCATTCGCGTTGAATTGTGGAAGTCCAACGTGCACCGCTCTGGCCCTCGTCAGTGGTGGCATGAAATTCCTGCTCCAACTCCAGCTGTTCCTCCTCCTCTTCTTCGTCATAGCTGCTGGGGCCAGCGTTCCCTGAGGCGGATGGCCTGATGTTGGTACCATCACGCTGATCGTTTTCTCCTTCAGATTCCCCCAGTTGCATCATGACAGCTGTTTCCTTGATTTTTAACATCGACCTCTTCAGTAAACACAGCAGTGGTATGGTAATGCTGACTGAAGAGTTGTCACTGCTCACAAGCAACGTGGATTGCTCAAAATTTTGGAGGACTTGGCAGAGATCCAACATGTTGGCCCAATCGGATCCACAGAAGCTTGGCAGCTGGCCGGATGCGCCTCGGTACTGCGCCGTCATGTACTGGACCACTGCACTCTTCTGCTCGCAAAAGCGGGCTAGCATGTGCAGCGTAGAATTCCAGCGCGTAGGGACATCACACAGCAAGCGATGGTGGGGGAGATTGAAGCGCTCCTGCATCTTGGCGAGTGCCCCCGAAGCAGTACTGGAATTTCTACAATGTTTGGACACTCGACGCACCTTCAACAGCAGATCGGGCACGCCTGGGTATGTCCTCAGGAACCGCTGAACTACTAGGTTCATCACGTGCGCCAGGCAAGGGATGTGTGTCAGCTTAGCCAACCTTAAAGCGCGAATGAGATTACTCCCATTATCACACACAACCATGCCCGGTTTCAGGTCCAGCGGTGCCAGCCACAAATCCGTCTGTTCCTTTATTCCCCTCCAAATTTCCTCCCCTGTGTGCTGCTTATCCCCAAGGCAGATTAGCTTCAGCAACGCTTGCTGACGCATGCCAACAGCTGTGCTGCACTGCTTCCACGATCCTACTGCTGCTGGGTTAGCGTTTCCGGATGAGGTACAGCTTTGAGATGCGTTGGAGGAGAAGGAGTCAGAGAGGTAGGTGCTGCTGTTATCCAGTGGGAGGGACGGCGGTGCAGCTGTTTGTGGCGTGGGCAACACCCGTGCCGTAGCAGGTGAGGAATCGCTGCCAGGCTCCACAAGGTTCACCCAGTGCGCGGTAAGGGAGATGTATCGACCCTGGCCGAACGCACTCGTCCAGGTGTCAGTGGTGAGGTGAACATTGCAGGCAACGGCATTCTTCAAGCTTCGGGTTATTTTGCTGACCACGTGCTCATGCAACTCAGGCACTGCAGAGCGTGCAAAGTGGTAGCGGCTGGGAACCACGTAACGTGGGATGGCCACTGACATCATGCCCTTGAAGCTGTTTGTCTCCACCAATCGATATGGCAGCATTTCGCAGGCCAGAAGCTTGGCTATGCTGGCTGTTACTGCCACGGCCCGGGGGTCATTTGCTGGCAATTTCCTCTTGCGCTCAAACATCTCCGACACAGACAACTGAACCGTAGCGCTGCACACGGAAGGGCTGTTGGTTGTTGTGTTTGATGAACACTGGAAGACCTCAAGAGCACTACTCCGGAAAGTGACAGTGTCAGCGTCGTCTGATGTTTGTGAATGTTGTGAACCACGCAATGGCTGGGCTACTGCTGCTGCTGAGGCGGGTCTGGTGGTGAGTCTGGTGAACCCAAGGGAGGCAGTGTTGTTTCTGGTACCCTGTCCTGACGCGTTTGCCCAAAGAGTGGGATGTTTGGATAGCATGTGACGGCTCATGCTGGTGGTGGAGAGGTTGTTAATATTTTTCCCCCTGCTCAGGCGGGTCTTGCACACCTTGCAAATCGCCATGGTAACATCCTCAGTGCAGTCTTCAAAGAAAGCCCAGACTTTGGAGCACCTGCCTCCTTGCTGGCGATTTCTGTTTGCTCCTCTTTTGCCTCTCACTTGAACTTCCACGCTTGTGGTGCCTGAAATTGCGCGCCGCCTACCTTGTGGCACAAGGCGAACTCGTGCAGCAGTGTGTTCTTCAACAGACTCATCTGTGCTGCTGCTACGACGGCGATGTTCTCGTTCACAAACAAAATCTGGGTCTCTGTCCACATTGTCCATACCCTCCTCTTCCATCTCCTCAAACTCGTCATATGTCATTGTGGGCCACCGCCGTGGAGTAGAGCTCCCCACAACAACCTCTGCGCAGCACACTCCAACGTCGTCTTCCAGATCTTGTCGGCCGACCTCCTGCAATTGCAACCCCTCCTGCCCAAATTGCTCTGGGATTTGGGTTTCCGAGTCCTCTTCGGACTCGCCTTGTATTTCAGTGCGCGGTGCATTTCCCACAGTTAACGGTTGTGAATCCAGGCACAACATTTCTGGCTGTTCCTCCATTGACCTTTGAAAGGTGGAAGTTTGTTGGGCTGGGAATAGCTCCTGCGAATACCCCATTGTGTCCTGAGGTAATTCATCGGACTGGTTATCTGGCAGTTGTGTGCGTGGTGTCGCTGCCGGTTGTGTCAGCTTTGTGCCCACTGGCTCCTTGTAACTGGCTGAGGACTCGGACCTCGTGCGTGATGTGCTGGTGCTGCTTAACCCACTGCTGGACGCTTGAGAGGTCATCCAAGTAATTATCTGGTCCTGTTCTTTTGGATTTGTGAGGGTTGTTGTCCTGGACAACATGGGCGGTATTGAGTGGGTTTTCTTGGGTGCTCCCCTGTGGCCTGTACGTGAACCGTCAGGGGAAACACCTCTTCCCTTGCCCCTCCCTCTTTCACCGGATTTCTTCCTCATTTCACTTATCCTTACAGTACACGCTGACTGGCAGCAGTACAGTGGCAGTACAGAAATGCTATACAGTACCACTATTCCCAGCAGCGACACAGAGCACAATGCTATACAGTGACGGGTGAGCGGTGTACCACTATTCCCAGCAGCGACACAGAGCACAATGCTATACAGTGACGGGTGAGCGGTGTACCACTATTCCCAGCAGCGACACAGAGCACAATGCTATACAGTGGCGAACGAGCGGTGTACCACTATTCCCAGCAGACACAGAACAGTACACAGAATGCTATATAGTGTGGCTGAACGAGCGGTGTACCACTATTCCCAGCAGACACAGAACAGTACACAGAATGCTATATAGTGTGGCTGAACGAGCGGTGTACTACTGTTCCCAGCAGACACAGAACAGTACACAGAATGCTATATAGTGTGGCTGAACGAGCGGTGTACTACTGTTCCCAGCAGACACAGAACAGTACACAGAATGCTATATAGTGTGGCTGAACGAGCGGTGTACTACTGTTCCCAGCAGACACAGAACAGTACACAGAATGCTATATAGTGTGGCTGAACGAGCGGTGTACCACTGTTCCCAGCAGACACAGAACAGTACACAGAATGCTATATAGTGTGGCTGAACGAGCGGTGTACCACTATTCCCAGCAGACACAGAACAGTACACAGAATGCTATATAGTGTGGCTGAACGAGCGGTGTACTACTGTTCCCAGCAGACACAGAACAGTACACAGAATGCTATATAGTGTGGCTGAACGAGCGGTGTACTACTGTTCCCAGCAGACACAGAACAGTACACAGAATGCTATATAGTGTGGCTGAACGAGCGGTGTACCACTATTCCCAGCAGACACAGAACAGTACACAGAATGCTATATAGTGTGGCTGAACGAGCGGTGTACTACTGTTCCCAGCAGACACAGAACAGTACACAGAATGCTATATAGTGTGGCTGAACGAGCGGTGTACTACTGTTCCCAGCAGACACAGAACAGTACACAGAATGCTATATAGTGTGGCTGAACGAGCGGTGTACTACTGTTCCCAGCAGACACAGAACAGTACACAGAATGCTATATAGTGTGGCTGAACGAGCGGTGTACTACTGTTCCCAGCAGACACAGAACAGTACACAGAATGCTATATAGTGTGGCTGAACGAGCGGTGTACCACTATTCCCAGCAGACACAGAACAGTACACAGAATGCTATATAGTGTGGCTGAACGAGCGGTGTACTACTGTTCCCAGCAGACACAGAACAGTACACAGAATGCTATATAGTGTGGCTGAACGAGCGGTGTACCACTATTCCCAGCAGACACAGAACAGTACACAGAATGCTATATAGTGTGGCTGAACGAGCGGTGTACTACTGTTCCCAGCAGACACAGAACAGTACACAGAATGCTATATAGTGTGGCTGAACGAGCGGTGTACTACTGTTCCCAGCAGACACAGAACAGTACACAGAATGCTATATAGTGTGGCTGAACGAGCGGTGTACTACTGTTCCCAGCAGACACAGAACAGTACACAGAATGCTATATAGTGTGGCTGAACGAGCGGTGTACTACTGTTCCCAGCAGACACAGAACAGTACACAGAATGCTATATAGTGTGGCTGAACGAGCGGTGTACTACTGTTCCCAGCAGACACAGAACAGTACACAGAATGCTATATAGTGTGGCTGAACGAGCGGTGTACCACTGTTCCCAGCAGACACAGAACAGTACACAGAATGCTATATAGTGTGGCTGAACGAGCGGTGTACTACTGTTCCCAGCAGACACAGAACAGTACACAGAATGCTATATAGTGTGGCTGAACGAGCGGTGTACTACTGTTCCCAGCAGACACAGAACAGTACACAGAATGCTATATAGTGTGGCTGAACGAGCGGTGTACTACTGTTCCCAGCAGACACAGAACAGTACACAGAATGCTATATAGTGTGGCTGAACGAGCGGTGTACTACTGTTCCCAGCAGTGACACACAATGACTGGGGGGGACCCTGGCTAGCGTGGCTGGAGCGCGAACTACCCTGCCTGCCTACCCAAAGCTAAACCCACAGACAAATGGCGGAGATATGACGTGGTTCGGGTATTTATTTACCCGAACCACGTGACAGTTCGGCCAATCAGAGCGCGTTCGGGTCCGAACCACGTGACCCGTTCGGCCAATCACAGCGCTAGCCGAACGTTCGGGGAACGTTCGGCCATGCGCTCTTAGTTCGGCCATATGGCCGAACGGTTTGGCCGAGCACCGTCAGGTGTTCGGCCGAACTCGAACATCACCCGAACAGGGTGATGTTCTGCAGAACCCGAACAGTGGCGAACACTGTTCGCCCAACACTAGCCCATAGTTCCATAGCTACGCCTCTGATACAAATACAGCAAAGTTCCCGACTTCCACAACTTGGAGAACCGGAACTCTGCTAAGTGGCACAAATGAGAGGATAATGGGGACTGTGTTCTGGAGTACTGCAGGTGGGTTTACAGGGCTTTGAATACTTACCAAGCCTACAACGCCATCGTCTAACTTTTCTGTAGCTCCTAGAAGCTTTCTAGAGTCTCTGCATGACTCCCAGTGTGACACATAACCGGACATGGGTCAGGTGACAAGCCGGGAGCTGTTCATGGAGGATACCGGCAAGCTGTTAAGAGCTACAGGAAGGTTAGAAGATGGTGCTGGAGGCTTGGTAAGTATTTAATGCTGCACATGGGGTGGCAAGCACCAGGGATGTCGCGAACTGTTCGCCGGCGAACGGTTCCAGGCGAACTTCGGGGGTTCGCGTTCGCCTACCAAACGCGAACTTTCCCGGAAGTTCGATTTGCCCCATAAAGCTCTATTGAGCAAAACTTTGACTCTTTATATTACAGCCAGCAGACACATTATTGCTATACACACTGCTCTCAATGCTGGAGGCCCTCCATCCATCCTCCTCCTCCAAGAAAGGTCCTTATACTGCCTACACTAATTAGTTAAGTGACAGCTGCTACACACTCTGCTAGGGAGATTTTAATTAGCCTGTTTGTGGGCTCCCACCTCCCTCCTCCCCTTCTACCTATTCCCTACTCTGCTCCTACCGGAGGGAGGAGGGTCTCATCTGCCAGGGAATTCCAGTATTTCGAACACCAGCTTATATACCATGATAGGGATTTGAACCCAGGCCTCAGTGTATGGTAGGCAACTAACATATCCATTGTACCACCAACACTAGTAGCTGAAAGTAGCTGAAAGTAGCTGAAAGTAGCTGAAAGTAGCTGAAAGTAGCTGAAAGTAGCTGAAAGTAGCCTAGCATGTACCATTTATGCTTAATGCAAGAGAAAAATTAGACAAGACAAATAACATTTATATCACACTTTTCTCCTGGCAGACTCAAAGCACCAGAGCTGCAGCCACTAGGGCACACTCTATATAGGCAGTAGCACAGATATGTAGCCAGACATGGCCTTGTATTTTGTGTTCAACAGTTGTCAAGAGAAAAATTAGACAAGATAGCAGAGTTAGGAAGACTTGCCTAAGGTCTCCTACTGAATAGGTGCTGGCTTACTGAACAGAAAGAGACAAGATTCGAACTCTGGTCTCCTGTGTCAGAGGCAGAGCCATTCACCATTACACCATGCAGCCACTGCTTACAGACATGTAGCCAGACATGGCCTTGTATTTTGTGTTCAACAGTTGTCAAGAGAAAAATTAGACAAGATAGCAGTGTTAGGAAGACTTGCCTAAGGTCTCCAACTGAATAGGTGCTGGCTTACTGAACAGACAGAGACAAGATTCGAACTCTGGTCTCCTGTGCCAGAGGCAGAGCCATTCACCATTACACCATGCAGCCACTGCTTACAGACATGTAGCCAGACATGGCCTTGTATTTTGTGTTCAACAGTTGTCAAGAGAAAAATTAGACAAGATAGCAGTGTTAGGAAGACTTGCCTAAGGTCTCCTACTGAATACAAGGCCATGTCTGGCTACATATCTGTGCTACTGCCTATATAGAGTGTGCCCTAGTGGCTGCAGCTCTGGTGCTTTGAGTCTGCCAGGAGAAAAGTGTGATATAAATGTTATTTGTCTTGTCTAATTTTTCTCTTGCATTAAGCATAAATGGTACATGCTAGGCTACTTTCAGCTACTTACTTTCAGCTACTTACTTTCAGCTACTTACTTTCAGCTACTTACTTTCAGCTACTTTCAGCTACTTTCAGCTACTTTCAGCTACTTTCAGCTAGTAGTGTTGGTGGTACAATGGATTTGTTAGTTGCCTACCATACACTGAGGCCTGGGTTCAAATCCCTATCATGGTATATAAGCTGGTTTTTGAAATACTGGAATTCCCTGGCAGATGAGACCATCCTCCCTCCAGTAGGAGGGAGGAGGGAGGAGGGAGCCCACAAGAGGCTAATTAAAATCTCCCTAGCAGAGTGTGTAGCAGCTGTCCCATAACTAATTAGTGTAGGCAGACAACTGAGTCAAATGGTATAAGGACCTAGCTTGGAGGAGGGAGGGTGGGCGGGTCCTCCAGCAGTGATGTGTATTTCACTCAATCATGTCTGCCTCCAGGTATTAGAGCCTTTGAAACATATTTTTCTAGGTGTCAGAATTTTTTCTTTTTTACAAAGTTCGCCTCCCCATTGAAGTGTATTGCGGTTCGCAAACTTTTTCGCGAACCGAACTTTTTCGCGAACCGGAACGCGGAGGTTCGCGAACAGGGTTCGCGAACCAAAAATCAGAGGTTCGCGACATCTCTAGCAAGCACATGTCTCTGGCACCAGACGATAACCGCCGGTACCAGATACCATGGACTTTGCTGTAGTAAACTCTTGTCTTCTTAAAGGATACCCCAACTGAAATGTGACATAATGAGATAGACATGTGTATGTACAGTGCCTAGTACACAAATAACTATGCTGTGTTCCTTTTTTTCTTTCTCTGCCTGAAAGAGTTAAATATCAGGTATGTAAGTGGCTGACTCAGTCCTGACTCAGACAGGAAGTGACTACAGTGTGACCTTCACTGATAAGAAATTCCCATTTTTTATCTCTTTCTTGCTCTCAGAAGCCATTTTCTGCTAGAAAAGTGTTTATAGTTGTAATTTCTTATCAGTGAGGGTCACACTGTAGTCACTTCCTGTCTGAGTCAGGACTGAGTCAGCCACTTGCATACCTTATATTTAACTCTTTGAGGCAGAGAAAGAAAAAAAGGAACACAGCATAGTTATTTGTGTACTAGGCACTGTACATACACATGTCTATCTCATTATGTCACATTTCAGTTGGGGTATCCTTTAAATAAACATTGTAGATGACTTGTGGCATTATTGGCCGAATTACCAGAGGAGGAACCCCTGTGGCCAGTGGGTGGCGTAGCTTAGGAGCTCTGGACCCCTGTGCGAGTTTTACATTGGGCCCCCTCAAGTGCTCTATAGATAACAGTTGATATGGAGCACTAAAACCTGCCAAGGACAGCTGCGGTGCAGGCTGGGAAGGGGTAACAGTCTATTAATGGTTACAACTAATAAAAGCACATACAGAGATGATCATTACCAGCTTAGCACGTGTAAAGCAGTTGAAGGAGGGCCCCTAGTGGGCCTCTGTAGTCCAGGGGCTCTGGTGCGGTCGCTACCTCTGCACCACCTATTGATACGCCACTGCCTGTGGTCACTGAGAAAGGGGATAGAGGAACTAGGAGCTGGGGGAGGGGGCCTTGCTTCTTTCCCTGCTGTAGTTGGGGTCCTTTCACACTTTTGCCAAAACAGAAGTAATGATAGTCCTGTAGTGCAATTACATTGATCAGCAGGGACCATCGGGATAATGTGAGGTGATACTCATGTTACGCTTCCCTGTTGGCACATGACCTGTGCTTACCACACAGATTATGCAGCAATGCAAGTCAATTGGTAATGCAGCAAGTGTAAATGACGGGAACATGGTGCGACGCAGCACACATCTGTGGACCGATGGGAATCCCGGTGAAGTACTTCCTATCCAGCAGGGAGTGCATCACCAAGTGCAGGGCCATATGACCCCGTCGCCACACCGTAGGGCAGGGTCATATGACTATGGATTTCTAAAGTGCGGTGGTGCGGCAGCAGGCTCTCCTGCCATGCAATCACCGCACCACTTAGGTGTGAAGGGGGCCTCAAGGTCTTACACAAATAATGGATCAATACTAAAAACTAGTAATGCCAACAGTAGTGTAGCTAGCGATTATGGGAACCCATAGCAACACTTTCATGGGGTCATCACATGTAGGTGCTCTTGAGCAATGCCACCCACCCCAACCCTATGGATATGAATTAATTGGGCAATTTACAT
Source organism: Hyperolius riggenbachi (assembly GCF_040937935.1). NCBI lineage: Eukaryota > Metazoa > Chordata > Amphibia > Anura > Hyperoliidae > Hyperolius > Hyperolius riggenbachi. The sequence goes on along the minus strand of NC_090653.1, from coordinate 57,168,373 downwards.
TCTCGTGCAATCTACACTCGACATAGACCATGGGCACTGAGACAAAATCAGAGGTGGATGATCACAAGAAGGTACTGTAATTAGTGAATACATCAAGTACATCCTGGGCCCCCTCTGCTCCAGGGTCCCATAGCAGCTGCTAGGGCGGCTATGGCTAGTGCTACACCCCTGAATGCCAATATTCTTTTCACATTAACTGTCATGAAAAAAAATGTTGAATTCAATTTTCAAGTGACAATTCCATAAAAAATTAGTTTTCTTAATTTTTGTGCTTTTCTCAAATTTTCACGGTAAAAATGTAAATTTTTTGCATTTTTGCGGTAAAAATAGTTGCGGTAAAAATATAGCTTTTCAAATTTTTTTTTTGGGTCAAATATCAAAAAAAAATTTCCGGTAAAAATATAGATATTTTATACAAGCTTATTTTTCACGACAATTTCTCGAAATCGAAAACAGCATTTTTGATGTGAAAATGACTTTGGCGAAAATTCGCAAGCAGCACTGCTACAAACGATGTACCCGAGGCAAAACATGAGCTGTAACGCTTCCGAGACACACCGAGAATTTCCGCGGTCTATTTGTAGCGCCAGTTGCGCCACTCTCTTATAGCGTGCATCGGGCTTGAGGGTGTCTATGCCTTGTTAGCTGTGAAAGGAATGTAATCACCTGAGCCAGTTTATTCTTCAATAGGTGAAAGTGACGTTGTGTTATTCAGTTCTTTATTGTAACCCACCTGTTCAAAATGAAAAATTAAAGAAAAGGCAAATAGTCAAAATAGAAACAGGTCAAACAAGAGCGTTAAGCAAGTATTCATTATCTCACCGTGCATGCTCTCTTGGTGCTTATCTTGGGCAAATATTTGCAATTTACTCTATTAACTGACACACGATTTGCCATTTGTCACATGCAGTTTGTTAGCTCTGGTGGAGAAAAATGAATTTTTTTATTGTTTATCATCTTTCGTCACGAAAAGAACCGCAATTTCGAATTACAAGCTTATTTTTAACGAGGGTCTCTGCACAACTATATTTTAATCAAAGTCAAGTTGCGTTGACTGACCATTAACCAAAAGGGAAGCATGAAGTCTTAACGGACAGGTTGCTACGCCATAGGAAGAGCTAAAAATAGACATGAAAGCTGTTGGGTGTATGTACACATGGATTGGGTTTATTTGACGTAGCCCTAGCGAAGCAAGTCAACTTTACACCTACGCATTGTGCTAACATCTACGGTGTGTGCAGCTCTATGATGGAGGATAGTGTGGTGCTCTCTGCATTCTCCAGGCCGACATGTGTTTCCAACTTCCATCAGCAATGAAGCTGTGAGCTTCTTCTGTGTTCATGGTAGTTAATTGTATTCACTAAATGCCAGAACAATAGGTTACAGGTGATGTTGTGTCACCTCAGGCAATAGTATGTTACAAGCTGGATTCCAGCACAAAGTCCTAGTACAACAGCGCAGGTCCCAAACATACAACACAGCGTACATGTAAAAAGGGCTCCCAGCAAAAAGGATGGCAGAGACAGCCAAATACAGTTATTCTATTAGTTAATTCCTTATACTAACACTAGCCTTCCTTTCTATGCCTAACCATAACTGATGCCCCCGGCGCTGTCTAACCCTAAGTATCCCCCCTGGTTACGGACCCCCCCTGGCACAGTCTAACCCCAACAGGCCTGCCCGGCGCTGCCCGTTCACACTTGCGTTTTGCCATGCAAACGGACCGGATCCTGAACGGATCAGGACCTGATCCGGATCGGGACCGTACGGTTCCGATCCGGATCCGGTCTGTTTGCATCAGGCATGCATCAGGCTGCCATCCGAATCCGTGGGCAAAAAATAGCGAAATTTAAATAAAAAAATGTTGGGGTCAGCAGAAGGTGCACCTGGTGCACCTGTAGAATCAGGTTCCCCCGCTGTAGGCCTCACCTCCACCTCCGACATTCTGCCAAACAGCTCCAGCATGTCTGTCACTGCTGCTCCACTCCAGACATGCTTGGCCCATGTGTCCCCATCCGAAATGGCCACTTGAATACGCATAGGAAGTGGGGTAGAACGTCAGGTGTTTGTAGGCAGTGTGTTCTATGCCTTCTGTTTCCCATTGGTTTCTGTGTTCCGGATGGTGCTGTCAGGCTCAGGTCCGGCTCCGATCCGGGTGCGTGGGCCGGAGATCCAGACCCAAAAAATAGAGCATGTTGGAAAAGTGTCCGGAGTCCGGATCCGGTCCGGCTCCATACTGTATGGAACGAACACGTGTGAACGTCCGCATAGCCTTTGCATTGCTATGCGGAACGTACGTTCTGTTTGTACAGTATATGGTCCGGATCCGGCCCGGCGAATCCGGACAGGGAACGCTAATGTGAACCGGACTCTAAGACTCCCCTGGTCGCACCTAGCTTTAATCCCCCTCCCCACGCCTAACACTTAGGACCCCCCTCCCAGTGGCTAACCCTAATGACCCTCCTCCCCAATCGCCTAGCCCTATTCACTCATATTTTAATTGACACCATAGGTGGCAATGTTAATAGCCATAACTAGCGTTAATTTGTGACGCCACTATTTGAAGCCGCGGTTTGCATAGCAGGTGGTGACTACTTACTGTAGGCGACTCCTCCACCCAAATTACCACTATTAGCCTCTGATCGCAGCATTGTATTTACCAGGGTGCCTCCGGTGCCCTTTTTGCCTGCTTCATGCAACCAGGATCATGGTAATTCTTTGGTTTCTGGCACCTATTCATGTGTTCCTGCTTGCCATACATGAACACAGGGACTTGAAGATCGGGGTGAGGATAGGGCAAGCAAAAAAGTTCATTCATTAGAGCCAGGCACAAACATAATAACAAGGCAAAAATTCCCATTAAATGGAGGACCTGCAAAGGAGCATTAAAAAAAATAAATATTAGAGGTTTTAACCATTCTTGCTCTAACCAAAATTGAAAAAAATCAAAAACAATAACAAAAAAAGGTTTTCTGATGTTGGCTTCACATACTGTAAATACTGATTGGTTCTGCTTTTACAATTTTTTATAGTATTTGAGTTTTGTATTTTGTGTTTGCCCGTAGTCTTATGTTATCTCCTGACTCTGGCCCCTGCAGAAGGCCTCTATATTAAGCTCACTTATAGACTCTACTTGTGTTGCAACCTTGTAGAGTGCCCCATTCAAGACAAGAGCTTGGCTCTTAAACTGGCTGATGGTTCAATAACAACCGCATGATCCCTAGAAAGAATGTTACACTGTGATTACCTTTGTGCACGTGACAATTCCTGGATATTTTTTAGGCCTGTTAATTTGTGCTATAGCTCAGATGTATTTGTGATAACGATTAGAGGAGTCTACGTGCGTTTAATGGGAACAAAAATTGTACCAAATGAATGGATAGTTACATGTCATTATGTAAAAGAAAGGAAAAACACAATCGAGAGCCCCCAATAGTGTATCATTGATGATAAAGGTAGCACCAAATAGAAATATACTCACAAGTATGGGTTGCAGGGTTCAGGCAACCACTTAAAGCACTTGCGTACTTGGCTACACAAGCAAACCACTTGTGTAGCCAAGTGCAGCACTTCTGAGGCGCTGTACTTGGCTACACAACTTCTGAGTTACTCCTATCTGTATTATTGGCTGAGGAAGCGGGCTAGAGACCCGCAAAACGCATTGCATTTGTTCTGGAATACGAATTAAATCTTGTTTAAACCATACATAGTAGTTGTGTTTGGTTTTGGGAAGGTAAGTCCACCCTTGCCCCCAACTTTTATCTGTTTTTACCTCGGATCAACTTTTACTCTGCTGGCGCTTCTGTTTCCATTGCAGTTACATGTCATTCTTCAGCATATAAAAATCATCCTTTATTTCACCTTTAAAATATATAAACAATACACATTTTTTTTTAAAAGCAATAGAACCCAAACCCATGCCTCCAATTAATGAATTGCTTATCACATCTAACATGCACCATGAAATATGAATAAGCTATTACAGCTTATCAGCCTGTCAGGTTGAATACAATAGTTGTCTGAATGATTAGAGGTATATACACCTCATACAGTCATCAGACATAGGGCCATATGCAATTATATTTCTTCCTAAATTTTCATTTAGGTGATATTTTTAAACTTGTCAATAAAATGCCTTTTAAGCAACCAGATAGCAAAAAGATTGTCAAATAATTTTGATATTATTTTTTCACCTACACTCACCTAAATGGTTATTAGGAACACCATACTAATACGGAATTGACCCTCTTTCACCTTCAGAACTGCCTTATTTCTATGTGGCATTGATTCAACAAGGTGCTGAAAGCATTCTTTAGAAATGTTGGCCCATATTGATAGGCTAGCATCTTGCAGTTGATGGAGATTTGTGGAATGCACATCCAGGGCACGCAGCTCCCGTTCCATCACATCCCAAAGATGCTGTATTGGGTTGAGATCTGGTGACTGTGGGGGCCATTTTAGTACAGTGAACTCATCGTCATGTTCAAGAAACCAATTTGAATTGATTTGAGCTTTGTGACATGGTGCATTATCCTGCTGGAAGTAACCGTCAGAGGATGGGTACATGGTGGTCATGAAGGGACGGACATGATCAGAAACAATGCTCAGGTAGCACGTGGCATTTAAACGATGCCCAATTGGCACTAAGGGGCCTGAAGTGTGCCAAGAAAACATTCCCCACACCATTACACCACCACCATCAGCCTGCACAGTGGTAACTAGGCATGATGGATCCATGTTCTCATTCTGTTTACGTCAAATTCTGACTCTATTGAGACTCATCAGACCAGGCAACAATTTTCCAGTCTTCAACTGTCCAATTTTGGTGAGCTCGTGCAAATTGTAGCCTCTTTTTCCTATTTGTAGTGGAGATGAGTGGTGCCCGGTGGGGTCTTCTGCTGTTGTAGCCCATCCACCTCAAGGTTGTGCATGTTGTGGCTTCACAAATGCTTTGCTGAATACCTCGGTTGTAACGAGTGGTTATTTCAGTCAACGTTGCTCTACTATCAGCTTGAATCAGTCGGCCCATTTTCCTCTGACCTCTAGCATCAATAAGGCATTTTTGCCCACAGGACTGCTGCATACTGGATGTTTTTCCCTTTCCATACCATTCTTTTTAAACCCTAGAAATGGTTGTACGTGAACATCCCAGTAACTCAGCAGATTGTGAAATACTTAGACTGGCCCATTGGGCACCAAGAACCGTGCCATGCTCAAAATTGCTTAAATCACCCTTCTTTCCCATTCTGACATTCAGTTTGGAGTTCAGGAGATTGTCTTGACCAGGACCACTCCCCTAAATGCATTTAAGCAACTGCCATGGGATTGGTTGATTAGATAATTGCATTAATGAGAAATTGAACAGGTGTTCCTAATAATCCTTTAGGTGAGTGTATGTTTTAATACTTTTTTTAGTTGAAAAGTGCTGGAAAGGTGAAAAAAACTGAAGATGAAAAATTATTTCCTAGCAGATTCAACCTACTTTTGTTGAAAATTGCAAATAAAGTGACAGCAGTCAATACTTCAAGTGACAGCAGACAATACACAATATTTTTGCGATCCATGGTGGTTCAAATCTGTGAAACAGTCACTCATTAAACTATGAGTAGAAATAGGCATACAAATCTATAAATACCTCTGTCAGACGTGTACTGTTTGGGGTTTAACTCTTAAACTCACAATAGATAACAGTCACCTTGAGTGAAAATGTCAGAATGGAATAAAATGAAGGTGATTTTTATTGGTGTGTGCAATGGACACAGCATAAGGTCCATTTCGTACTTGCGATAAAAAATGGTCCGTTTGCAAAACAGAAAGGAGCGTATACTGTACAAGCAGAACCGTTCACATGCGTCCATTCGTACGGATTTGTCGCGTACGTTCCACTGAATGGACCGCAACTTTCTTTCAGAACAAATTTTACCGATAACGCAGCCCAGATGACCGGAAATATGAGATGAAATGTTGCATTGGAGGCAATGAGAAAACGGAATGTTTCTTTATGGTAGCATTTTTTTTAAAAGGTGTGTGTGTGTGTGTAGGTGTGTGTGTGCGTGTGTGCGTGTGTGTGTGGTGTATGGGGGGAGGGTAGAAGCATGCTTTCTTATTTTAGTATATTGCTTGCTTCATGCAAGAGCCCAGCCTAAAGTCACATTGTGCTGATTGTTCTGATAGTAATCTCTTGCAGCAATGTCTGTATCTGTATACATGACAATACTGTAATCATTCTACTTCCCTTCAGTGAGATTGTGAATCAATTGTTTTATTCCCTTGGAAGCAGCATGGAC